>NC_092231.1:25110893-25138393 GCF_036320965.1 Panulirus ornatus | reverse complement strand
AAGGAAGGGATCACGGTATAAGTGATGGGAAGAGACAATATGTGAAGGGAAGGAGCGCTGCACATGTAAGGGAAGGCACTCTACATGGGAGACAAGGGGACATCGTATGTGAGATCTGTAAAGTTTAGTTGCCCATTTGTACTGTAAAGGGAGTCGGTTTTACACTCGTGAGGCCCCATTTCTTAAACTTTCTCTACTCTTAAACAGCTTTTAAACTGCTGTATGTTGTCAGCTTTCGCAGTTTCATCAGTCAGTTCATTTCCTTCCTCTACAGTTGTGCATTGTTTAAATAGTTCGTTTTATTTTTTTCGAACAAGTTTGTTGTTTACCTTCACGTTATGCCCTCTGAATCTTCCACTGTCGCATTCTTCGAGGCACTACTCACTATCTACATCATCAAACTGATTTAAAATTCAAAGGTCGTGATATTGTCACCCCTTACTCACCTCTCTTCTTCAGTGGGTAAATTTAAGGCCTCCAGCCATAACTTGCAACTAAGAACTCTTTAATTTTAGTGGCATCTTTGCTGTCCTCCTCTGGACCTTCTCCATTAGTTCTCTTTGCTTTTCTGAAGTACAATACACAAACATAAGAAGGATATTCTAGTTTTGGCTTTCTGTACGATGTGACCATCTTGTTGAATATTACCTCGTTCATGTACATAAAGTCAACTATAATATCTGCCATCAAACAGGTTATGGACGATGTCTTACTCCCAAGGTAATTCTCTGCAGACAGGTTAAGGGCGGTGCCTAACTCAAGTCCCTCACACGTACACAGAGATTCCTGCTACATAAGATTCACATCGAGGACTTCATTCAATGTACTCCATCCTCATTATCTCACAATTACTATGGATGAATTTCATCAACCATGTTTCAAACCAAACTTTTGAGCCTGTCTATATCTCCTTATAGGATCATGCAGTCCTCCTCACTATCTACTTCCCTCATGCCTCAGGCATCATCCGCAAACATATTCAGGTAATGGTGACCTTGACCCCCTCGAGAAGGCTTCCCTAACACGTCCATTGGTTCCCTTCTATCAGGTAACACCATATCTATCGAAATAGTTTCTCTTTATTCTTGGCAGAAGATCCAGCTCGTCAATAACCTTTTATATGGTAGTCCAGAAACAGATTAATCAACCCAGTCTTTTCTCGTATAAAACGGAGTTCACTCTCTATTGGAAATCAAAGTTTCGTAGCACATGGCCTACTTTCCATGATACAGTGTTGTCTGTCACTTAGTTTCTATTCCGCAAGGAGTCATCCATCTGCTGTCTTACTACAGTTTCTAGTATCTTACAGACCACACTGATCAGGGAGCCCGGTCTGTGGTTCAGCGCCTCCTCCTGTTCTGCTTTCCTGAACACAGGCACGACGTTTGCCTTAATTCCCATGGAAGTTTCCACTTCCCTAGTAACAAGTGGCCTGCCGTGAGTATCTGCACACATCCTCAGCATATATATAGACACTTTAAGAGAACTGTGAGCCTTGTATGGGTCAACACCCTTGGGAATTCCGTTGATGTCTTTTCTAGATATTTCAATGCTTTCAAAGGCGTTCTGCTCATTTCATGTCAATGGTACTGGGGCTATAGTGTCTTCCACACAAAACAACACTATCAAACTCGTCATTATTTCGCCGCACAGCTCTACATCCTCCTCTACAGCTCTACATCCTCCTCTACAGCTCTACATCCTCCTCCACAGCTCTAAATCCTCCTCCACAGCTCTTCACTGTGAGTCCCTTAGCCCTATTAGTTGCTTTTACAACTGACAATTTACTCCTGACGAATTTGTGGATTAGATTTAGATTATCTCTTCCCTTGTCATTCATACTTTTATTCAGGTTTCTTTGTTCCCCTTTTCTTATCCTATTATATCCGTTTCTTGCTCTCCTATACCTTACAAACTTCGAAGTGGCTGAGGCTTCGCCTTTGTCACAGCTCACAGTAAGATCCTTCGCTTTTTGACATCTTATATTGTGTTATTATTGATCATGTGCTACGGAGACAAAATTTCAGTACTTGTGTTGCCTCTTAACCTTGACGGTGTGCGTTACGACCTTACTCCTATGTGTGTATGTATTTATACACACACACACACACACACACACACACACACACACACACACACACACACACATAAACACACACACACACACCAGTCTAAGCAAGGTACCTATAAGTCTACTAGCCCCGAGGGGAGGATGAACACCTGGGTTGGATGTTGGCGACTCTCACGCCAAGGAAACGAATGCGGACCCATGCTGACTCATGGCCAGTAACCCAAACCATTACACCACGAAGACCCGCGCGCGCGAGCACACGTGTGTGTGTGTGTGTGTGTGTGTGTGTGTGTACATACGGTCAGTCCCCATCAATAGAATTCTCGTCCCACGTCACTATCCACAGTCGCCCCTCTAAGGCTCATTCCTCCCCCTCTCCTTTCTCCCTCCCCCCTTCTCCCATACTCCCTCTTCCCTCCCTTGTAGGCCTAAGCTCCCCTTTTTTCCCCTCCCAAAAAATCTACACTTTTACACACATACACGTTCATCATCTCTGAATCCTTGTGGAAACTGGAGAGCCCTCTCTCTCTCTCTCTCTCTCTCTCTCTCTCTCTCTCTCTCTCTCTGGCAATGTCAATAATAATCTTCACTCAAGATCAGATCCTCAACGTCACTATTTTCTTTCCTACATCTACGCTACCCTTCTGGCCTGACGTTCCGACCCTGACGCCGTTCACAACACATCGTGTCTCCCAAACCATCAGTTACAAGCACCTAGAATGGTCTTCAACCCACAATGGTCTTCTCCAACCTAGAATGAATGGTCTTCGCCAACCTACACTAGTCTTCTCCAGCCTAAAATGGTCTTCGCCAATCTAAAATGGTCTTCTCCAACCTCTTCGCCAACCTAGAATGATCTTAGCCAACCTAGAATGGTCTTCTCCGACCTTAATTGGTTTCTCTTGCCTAGAATGGTTTTTCCAACCAAGAAAGGTTTTCTTTGACACAGAACGGTCCTCTCCATCCAAAAATGGTCTTCTTCAACTAAAAATGGTCTTTTCCAACCAACAACGGCCTTCTCCAATAGTGGAAAAACATAAGACTATCATTAATTACACCACAAATTTTATCCACGCCGGGAAAGGCTTACTGACCACCATTTTCAGAGCTGTGAACTAATAAGAACAATAAGAACTCATAATTTTTGCTAACAATTTGTAGCGGGAAAATACTGGCTAATTCATTGCCTGCTCCTACCCATTCTTGTGGCAAGATGATTACAGCCATCTTGGGGTGACGTGCAAAGTGGTGAAAAACGTCCCATATATTCTCTACAGCTCTCAGTACCTGCCATCTTGATCACGCAGGAGCGGATGTCATAGTCTTCGTTCAGATACGTCAACTTCTCAACAGTTAACGTCCATACCATCGCCTGCATTGTGGAATGTATACCACAAGAGTATACATTGATACAGGATACTCATCCTCAACTGTGATGGCACTAACTGGTGGTGATCTGTGGTCATTCACGTGACTAAACACTGTCGGTCCAGAAACCTATGTCCCGGTTCCTCCATAAGGACCCGGATGAAGAGGCATGAGCAAAGCCCGACACCCTAGCACGAGACGCTCACACTAACATACAGGGACGACAACATACGACCACCACCCCACCTCCGTCCACACGACTCCTGCCCTGGCACCACCACCTGTTACACCCACCCCTTTCTCTTCCCCCCAACCATCCCCCATCTTCCCCTGGCCACTTGCTCCTCTCATCGACGCCAGAGACGCTCCCTAAATCCCCTCCTCTGCCCTCCCACTCTTCCTCCCTCCTCTAACCATGTTACCCCCTCCTCCTCCTTCTCCCTCTCCGCACCAGTATGGCCAAGAGCCACACTCGGCCACAAACCCGCCTGTATATCCCCAGCCGCACCTGCAGACCGGGATTCCACACACACATACACACACAGATTTCAGCAACGTATTCTCTTCAACGCAAGTCTTATTCTTCCTTTCACCACACATCACCATATCGACAAACCTCAGGTCATCTACGCATCACGCCATGATAGTGTTGTTCGTGACAAAGGCTCCAGTCACGAATGAAGGTCCTCAGCAAGACAGGCCTTGCATGACACATCAATAAAGACGGTAAAAAAAAAGACAAAAAAGATAAGGTAAAAGAAAATAGGAAAGGGAAAAAGGAAAACATCATGAAATAAATTCTTGAGGTGGACAAGCAACCTTTCTGACTTTATGTCTGTCCGTCTATCTATCTATCCATGTATCTAGGCCTAGTTTGTTAAAATGAAACATGAACTAAGAAACTTACAAAAGTCAAGAAAGATATAAGGTAAATAATACAAGTTGTAAGAAATACAAAGACAAAGCGTTCGTGAGATGTGTTAATCATTCAAAGTGTTACTGTACGGATGGTTAAACTTAATCTACGATATGTGTAAATTCTTCACTACCGTCAACACACAACACATCTCTATAACATTCACTTCAAAAACAATTCTGTTCAATGTGCATTTGCTTCCTATTCCGAGACGTTACTTAAAGTAGGTGTATTTCTGCATTAAGAAAAGCAGCATCTCTAGTATTCTCTTTAAAAATTGCATTCTAATAAAAACAACTTTCCTCTTTCATGGCTCTTTACAAGTTGTAGTCTAATATAAACAACTTTTCTCTTTCACTTCCCAGGATTACCATTCAGATCTCAGCACATACAACATGCTGTGATGAGAATACAGAACCTTATACATCCTTTAGGTTAAAAACAATCAACAAATGATGTGTGGCCCCAATGTTTCTCTCACTCCTGACACAAATCCTCTTAGTCTCTCTTCACTCATCATCTCCATACGTCCAAACCATTTCAGCACAATTTCCTCATCTCTCTCCGTCATAATTCGCTTACTACAGCACGGCTCTTTTACACTATCATTCCTTGCACGATCAGCCCCCTTCACAGCAAATATATTCTTAGGCATTTCATTTCCGATACATTTACTCTCTTCCGTTCTTTTCCATTTTGGACCCAAAACTTGCACCAACAAAGCACCCTTATGACCACTATACCATAAAATACAACCATCTTTGCTCCTTCCACATATTCCTCAGTGCATGCAGGACACTTGCCCCCTCATCCACCCAATGGTTCACTTCAGCTTCCAGACTTCCATTCCCAGCAATGTTCACTCCAATGCAACTAAAATACTCTGCTTCCTCCAGGTTCTCTCCATTCAAACTCACCATAGCAATATATCTCCCCTACTAAACCTCATAACCTTACCTTTATTCACAGAAACTCTCGACTTACTTTCTCATTTCACACACTCTTCAAAACCCATGCACCAACTTCTGCAGTTTTTCATTCGAGTCTGCCACCACAGCAATGACATCTGCGAACAGCAACTGACTCACCTCCCACGCACCCCCTTCCCCAGCATACAGTCCTCTAGCCCCCCGCCCTCTCTCGCTCCCTCGAAAACCATGGTATCAAACTCCTTCGCCAACCCATCCATAAAAAGATCAAACAGCCATGATGATATCACTCACCCTTTTGTATATATAGTAAAACGAGATGTTACTTGACTTTCAAAGGACTGACTGGTCCAATTATCTGACATTTCCAGTAAACGCCAAGTTCATTTCATTTTCAGCTATCCAAACAGTGTAGTTCCTGATCTGATCACCACGGGAACTGTATCCGTTGTAAGCATTTGCTCCGTGTGGCTGATCGGTTATATTCTCCCATATTAATGATTTTCATCCAAGATAACACTCCAGATCTTGACAATATGTCGCCTGATAATGTTGATATCTAATTCCATCTAATCATGTCTTAGTCTCACTAGGGTTGGATAATTTCATTGTGCATATAGAGATAAATTAGATAAGATAGATAGATGACAGTCAGACAGATATATATATATATATATATATATATATATATATATATATATATATATATATATATATATATATATATATATATATATCCCTGGGGATAGGGGATTAAGAATACTTCCCACGTATTCCCTGCGTGTCGTAGAAGGCGACTAAAAGGGGAGGGAGCGGGGGGCCTGGAAATCCTCCCCTCTCGTTTTTTTTTTTTTTAATTTTTCCAAAGGAAGGAACAGAGGGGGCCAGGTGAGGATATTCCAAAAGAGGCCCAGTCCTCTGTTCTTAACGCTACCTCGCTAACGCGGGAAATGGCGAATAGTTTAAAAGAAAAAATATATATATATATTCCTACGAGTCCACGGGGAAAATGAAACACGATAAGTTCCCAAGTGCACTTTCGTGTAATAATCACATTATCATAGGAGAAACAAGAGAGAAATATAACTGTCAGTTGACATACATCGAAGAGACGAAGTTAGGACGCCATTTGGTAAACATACAGAGAGAGAGAGAGAGAGAGAGAGAGAGAGAGAGAGAGAGAGAGAGAGAGAGAGAGAGAGAGAAAGTTCCTGCTAATTAACTGTTTTCAACTTCCCCAGCTTCCTCACCTCTGACTGAGGCCCCTGACGTCATTGCTAGAACCTGCCTACCCCCCCACAACAATCCCGCCCTTGAGCCCCTCACTTCATAGAGTACTTCCCTCAACCATCACCTTCTCAAGGACCAGTCCTTAAACCTGAGACAGCAACATGCACGCTCACTTAAGAATCTCAACGTCCAATGTTAAGTATTGTCTATGTGTTACAGAAGAGACGAATGAGGAGCAGGAGAATGAGCAACAGGCGACACAAGACCAGTTCAAAGATTCGGAAGGAAGAAAGCTATGATGGAAGAGAAGGAAGAACACTGTGATGGTAGTGGAAGAAAAAACTGTGATTGCAAAGAAAGGAAAAAGCTGTGATTGCAGAGAAAGAAGAAAAGACTATTGGCTGAGACGGAAGAAAAGTATGATAGCAGAAGTATGATAGCAGAGAAGAAAAGTATGATAGCAGAGAAGGAAAACATGTGATTGAAAGAAGGATGAAAATTGTGATAGCAGGTAAAGAAGAAACTATGACAGCACAAAACCAAGAAAATTATGATGGTGGACAAGGAAGATAACTGTGATAGAAAGAGAAAGAAAGAAAGAAAAAAACCCTGTGATAGCAGCCGGCAACAGAAGCCAGACACTATTCACTTTCCCCTTGTGTTTGTTACGACCTTCTTTCCCTAGACTCACACAGGACGCTAATGCAACATTTCCTCTCTCTCTCTCTCTCTCTCTCTCTCTCTCTCTCTCTCTCTCTCTCTCTCTCTCTCTCTCTCTCCAGCCATCCAGATATACATACACACTCACGGCTTTCAGAAGATAAAACTAAACCATCTTTTTTTTTTTTTTAGCGACGTAGGTAGTCTGGGTTAAAAATTCCCAGTGGTCTAAACAGTCCTGAGGCATACCAGGGAAAATTAGGTTCCGTAATTTTATTTCTTTTTTTTTTCCACTCTATTTTTTTTTCCTTTTGTGGGGATTACAAAGAATCTGTGACGTGTACAGGCATCCAGAATACAGAATGGTTTCAGTTCACTTTCTACATACATACATACATACATACCATACATCCATGCATACATACAAACCATACATACCATACATACATACATATTTTTCTTTTTTTTTTTCAAACTATTCGCCATTTCCCGCATTAGCGAGGTAGCGTTAAGAACAGAGGACTGGGCCTTTTTCGGAATATCCTCACCTGGCCCCCTCTGTTCCTTCTTTTGGAAAATTAAAAAAAAAACGAGAGGGGAGGATTTCCAGCCCCCCGCTCCCTCCCCTTTTAGTCGCCTTCTACGACACGCAGGGAATACGTGGGAAGTATTCTTAATCCCCTATCCCCAGGGATAACATATATATATATATATATATATATATATATATATATATATATATATATATATATATATATATATATATATATATATATATTCTGGCTCTGAGTGAAACGAACCTCAAGGGCAAAGGGGAAGAACTTTGGGAATGTCTTGGGAATATATATATATATATATATATATATATATATATATATATATATATATATATATATATATATATATTAGGAGGGGAAAAGAGAGAGAGAGAGGTGCTACCGAACTCCACCTACTTGTAGTTGCTCCACAAGTAAGAAGTATGTGCGCGACGCTGTATCATCGTTATAGTGAAGTGTTATTACGTATATACGTCATAACACTTTACTACTGCATAAGGTTCTAAAGCAATCCTCTCCATGTGTTGCTTCTGGATGTACAGAAATTGTTGAAGTTCCATTCTCTTTGCTTTTGTTTAGCTTCGCTTCACACATATACGCTGAGTGAAAAATGTAATAGTTACAGGCTTGGGGCAACAACGTGAGCACAGAAATGACTATCCAAATATTAATAAATGTAATAAGTATCCTCTCGTTTGTTCTCATATATATATATATATATATATATATATATATATATATATATATATATATATATATATATATATATATACATATATATATAAATATATTACTTTCGTTCTAATATGTCTAATGCATTTGTTATCATTTATCTATTCTATTTACTGGTTATCTATTACATTTTTGCTTCATTTATCGAATAATATTATACTTCGTTATCAAATACATTTCTTATGACTTATTTTATTTGAAATTCATTCTAACTTATCAGATATCTATCTATTCATTCGCTATTTCATGACTGGCTTGTTAATTTCTTGTCTACAATCTATTCATCAATTTGATATTCACTTGACTAATATACATATATTAATCCATTATACTATATCAATCTATCATATAATATTCATCTATTCATTTGTTTCGTATTATTTATCTAATCATTCATCAAACACCTACATATCATTTTGTACACAATATCTCATTCTCATGCACTATACAATCTACCTATCCAAATGCTACCTAATATTTCTCTATCAAACGTCTTACTTGATATTCATCTCTAACTCTCTTATGTAACAGTCACTTATCATCTAAAGTCAAGGAATCTACATGTTGTCTAACAGTTATCTCCACTGGCATAATATTTATGATTTCCATGCCAAACATTTTTCCCAATCTTATATGACTATATTTTCCATGTATGATTCTCTTCTTGACTAAAGATGACGAAGCGTTGGTTCTAAGACGCACACTACAGGAATACGTGTAGAGTAAATCTTACGTGGTAAGTCTGACACATATGGCTCTGTCGATATATTGATCAGGATCACGACCATATAAAGAAATATACTTGTGTGAGAAGGCGACTGTGTCTACTGGTTAGAAATCAGTCAAGAACTGTTAAAATTTAGTCGACCCTGTCAAGAATCAGTTACACATATGAAATCATGTCAACACGTACTCAAAAATCTGTCTAAAAAACACGAACAAAAATTTATCAAAACTTCTTATAGGTCAGCTAAAAAACTTTCAAAATTTCGGGAACATGACTCATTACACACACACACACACACAAACACATATATACATATATATATATATATATATATATATATATATATATATATATATATATATCCTAGACCTTACAATATCTAATGCTATATATTTCAAAAGAAAAAAACCCAAAAACTCTTCTTATTATCTTTTTCTTAAGCGCAACTTCCTTGAAGTGAAGAAGTCTTTGGATTGCTGAATAATGCATGAATAAATGACACATTACAGAATGCTCACTACACTAACATTAATCTCAAACTGGCACATTTTCGGTACAAAATATGAAACCCCAAAATGTCAAAGGGTAACTAGCGAAGCCGATGAATAATGTCAAGGAAGAATTCCATCGAGGCAATGTGTACGAAATTATTTCTACAGATGACTCTCATGGGTTCCAAAATGTCTCGGTACGGCTGGTAATCGTGAATAAGAAACACGTACCTTAATTATGGTTGCTACTCTGTACAGTAATCACTCTCGCAATAAGAAATACATGCAAGATACATCATAAATGTTTGGGAAACAGTAGACTGTACATTGCGTGCTTTGTTTTGACACACATCGAGAAATATGTTCAAGGAACGGAGAGGTAACAGTGTGTGGCGAGACCTCAGAGCATTTGTACGTTGTGTCATAATGCACGACATAAAAATACAAGAATAATTTCTTTGCTGTGTGTACAATACAAGACTCTAAATGCACACTAGAAGACCACATAAACTCAGGTCATGGAGTAAGGAGAGACAATATCAGGTTACGAAGCAAGGAAAAGTAATCTCAGGTCACGGAGTAAGGAAAGACAATCTCAGGTCACATAGTAAGAAAAGACAATCTCAGGTCACATAGTAAGAAAAGACAATCTCAGGTCACATAGTAAGAAAGACAATCTCAGGTTAAGAGGCAAGGAAAGACAATCTTAGGTCACGTAGGAAGGAAAGACAATCTCAGGTCACGTCGCAAGGAAAAGTGATCTCAGGTCACGTAGCAAGGAAAGACAATCTCAGGTGAAGAAGCAAGGAAAGACAATCTCAGGTCACGTAGTAAGGAGACAACCTCAGGTCACGTCGCAAGGAAAAGCGATCTCAGGTCACGTAGTCATGGGAAAGAATCTCAACATTTTGACTATAATCGACCATGGTCACACATAAGTACGACAAACGTATCGATATCTTATGTACCTTGTCCTCAGACACAACAGGCTGGCTCAGATAACCGTCCCCTCCTCTATCCTTCAGTTCCTCTCCTCCACACAGTGTTCACTCCATTCTTCTACCTCAGTGTTTGCCCCTTCCATCACCTTGCTCATGTGCAGTCTTATAGAGCTATCCCTCTCTCATCTATTCAATTTACATGACCAAACCGTCTCAGCACTTAATCATGCCCTTTGATAACAAACAGCACACACACACACACACACACACACACACACACACACACACACAGGACAGAGTATTACAAGACGTCAAAAAACCCATATGAAAATAAGTTTCATAACAGTGAACTCTAGCTCCGGTTAACAATATTCCTCTTCCTAATATAATATAATTATCAAACCTTCCTCTTGCACATACTGTAGTTTGAAAGCATCAGTTTCACACGTTTAACTGCCTCAACGTTGCAGAATAATCCAACTTCACAGCTTGTCATCTATGTATACCATTATCTCCCCTTCCCTCCATCCTGTTCTGCTCTTTTCCCCACTAAACCCTACATCCTACCTGAGCCTCCTACCCAACTCCATTCATGAAGACATTAGCGGATCATTGAGTTATCATAACCTCTGTTGGGCGCCTGACCCTCTTCCGTTCACATTTCCACTTGACTTCCATTATGTATTTTCATTCCAATTCTTCTAATCATAAGAACCCAACTCACAAATATCTAAGATACCTACAAAGACATAACATACATCTGACTCATACTAATTCACCCCTAAACACCTGTCAAAGTCGGTAGTCTCCATCAAGCCTCCATGTGTCTCCCCTTAGCTCCATATATACTCACCATTCCAGACAGTCCCCATCATGATCTCTCCTTCAAGATCAATTAATTGTGTGTATAACAGTCGACCGTTTTCTTCTTGGCGATCTTAATAGTAAGGGATCCTATTCGCATTAAGACATCCCTCCATAAATCCATATTTTTCTCATCTCTCACTTCACGAGTGGTAATCCTTTTAATTCTCTCAATCACAACTCTGACATTTCCCCCACTATGCTTAATAAACAAAGCCCCTACAGCTATTGCATTAATCCACATCACCTTTGGCCTTATGAAGGGGACAATCCATGCCATCCTACGCCCTCAGGCACGCTACACAAATACAGTTATTCATCACCCCTTCCCCTTTCCTTAAGTAGTCTTCCAGGTTCTTGGTCCAGGTCAGGAAGTGTTACCATATATCACACTAATTATCCAATGGAATAACTTATATTCACGTTTGTCTCGAGCATACCTCCCTACCACACACACCTGGAGCATGCGTCCCGACAACATACTAGCCCTACCACACAAACCTTCAACATATACGTTGCTACCACTCATACCTTCTCAACATGTACCACAATCACGTAATCTAATATCTCCTTTATCTATCATATCTAAAACAGGGTCTTATGTCTCGCTGATAAATAAATTTCTTTACGTATTTCCTCTACGTCTAACGCCAGCCACCTGGCCTCGACAGCACCCAGACACAATCATACAGGAAAAGAGAGGGATTCATGGAAAAAAAAAACTCGAAAATATGAGTACAACCCAAGAAGAAAACAAATGGTTGTAAGAAAAAGGATCTAGTTAAGATTTCGTGATAAAATGTTGATTACTGAACCCAGGACAAGAATTAATACATGGAAGATGTATTACATGGGTAACTAAAGATGGCTGAGACAAAGACGAGAGACTGAAGAAAGTCCCAACCATCTTTAACCTTTAGATCTCTTATGTAACTATCTACCTCCGCCTATCAGTCTATGCGCTTCAAAACACACACTCTTGTCTAACCAAACAACCTTCCCAATACCCTTTCTCACGCTCCAGGGCAAACACAAGCAGATATTTATATCTACAATATGTACTGACACATACACTCGAGATATGTTACTCGAGTCCTTCCCTTAACCCCCTACCCAAGCGAGCCCACCTTTCCACAAAACCCTGCATGACCCCGTCTTACAGTCCAGGTCACCGTCATGCTTTAAGCACAACTAATTAATACGTAGCGTGTCTCCTTCGTGAGAACATGGCACCGGGGAGAGGCCTCGGGTTAACAAGCATGGTGGGAACAACCGGGAGGAGGGAGAGAGACGGTTACGTAGATATACAGACCACAAAGACCCCATGGTCCAAGCGAGGTGGTCTGCCCTTAGCACTGCTGAGAGAGATGTAGTTCCCTTAAAAAGCAGTAAAAGAAAAAGATAACAGGGCGAAGGCTCTCTCTCTCTCCCCACCCCTCCAGCAACACACCGGACAGGAACAGTGTAATGAAGAGCTGAAATGTCTGAAAGCAATTTTTACAGGAAAGTCAGAGAACAGAGGAAATGTGAATATGTCATGCATCCGATCACCGAAAACATCCCTTCACTTTTTTCGTTTTAAAGCATTTGTAAAAAAAACATTAATAAAGATAAACTGACGTCAAGCATCGAGGCTTGCCACATTTAAATTACTCTCGAGGTGGAAAGATGGTACAATATTTATCTTACAGCAGGCTACGCGGATTAAACAATGCTGATGCGCTACCGCAGTGTGGCCAAGGCGAGTGTGTGTGTGTGTGTGTGTGTGTGTGTGTGTGTGTGTGTGTGTGTGTAAATGCGTGAGGCAAAGAGAGGGACTAAGAACTACGTCAAGCCCTCTGTATAGCATCGAGTGCTGCTTCCCTCTAGTGTCTTTTTGTCTAAGAAAGAGTCGCGCCCCATCCCCCCAGATATCTGCCACTTCCCCTCCCTCTCCTCCCCAGAAATCTGCCACTCCCCTTATCCCAAATTCGGCAAATATTTGCCACTTACCCTCCCTCCTCCCTATATATCTGCCACTGTCCGCAAATGCCTGCCACTTCCCTTACCTATCTACCCCAGAAGCATGCCACTTCCACCTTCCCTCCCTTTCCCAGATGCCTTCCACTTCCCCTTCCCTCACTCCCCCAGATGCATGTCACTTCCCCCTCACCCCTTTCCCAGATGCACGTCACTTCCCCTTCCCTCCCTCTCCTTGATTCATGTCACTTCCCCCTCACCCCTTTCCCAGATGCCTGCCACTTCCCATTCCCTCCCTCCACCAGATGCCTGTCACCTCCCCTTCCCTCTCTCCAGAAGATGCCTGTCACTCCTCCCTCCCTCAGATGCCTCCCACTCCTCCCTTATCTCCCTACCTCCCACCCTTCCCCACATAGGGAGAAGACCCACAAAGGCAACGCAGGATGCTCGTCCCGTGCCCATCTTCCCCTATTGTAGGAGGGCCTAATGAAATTGCTTAAAATAGGGGGGACGATGGAGGGAGAAATTCAGTTAAAGGTGGGGGTAGGAGACGTAGGGGAAGGGAATCAATGGCGAACGTGAAACAAAGAGGTGGAGCGGCACAACGAAGAAGGAATAACATGATTGGAGAAATAAGGAGAGAAACATGATATATACGGTGACTAGCATGATAGATAAGGTGACTAGCATGGTATATATGGTGACTAGCATGATATATACGGTGACTAGCATGATATATACGGTGACTAGCATGATATATACGGTGACTAGCATGGCATATATGGTGACTAGCATGATATATACGGTGACTAGCATGATATATACGGTGACTAGCATGATATATACGGTGACTAGCATGGTATATATGGTGACTAGCATGATATATACGGTGACTAGCATGATATATACGGTGACTAGCATGATAGATAAGGTGACTAGCATGGTATATATGGTGACTAGCATGATATATACGGTGACTAGCATGATAGATAAGGTGACTAGCATGATATATACGGTGACTAGCATGGTATATATGGTGACTAGCATGATATATACGGTGACTAGCATGATATATACGGTGACTAGCATGGTATGTATGGTGACTAGCATGATATATACGGTGACTAGCATGATATATACGGTGACTAGCATGATATATACGGTGACTAGCATGATATATACGGTGACTAGCATGGTATATATGGTGACTAGCACGATATATACGGTGACTAGCATGATATATACGGTGACTAGAATGATATATACGGTGACTAGCATGATAGATAAGGTGACTAGCATAATATATACGGTGACTAGCATGATATATACGGTGACTAGCATGGTATATATGGTGACTAGCATGATATATACGGTGACTAGCATGATAGATAAGATGACGAGTATGATGTATACAGTGACTAGCATAATAGATAAGGTGACTAGCATGATATATATGGTGACTAGAATGATAGATAAGGCGACTAGCATGATAGATAAAGTGACCCGTATGATATATAAGAAATGCTAGCTCGCAAATCCGGGAAATGGCGAACATGTATGAATATATATATATGTGTGTGTGTGTGTGTGTGTGTGTGTGTGTGTGTGTGAAAAACGAGCAAAACAAAAAGGAGGGAGGGTAAAGCAAAAGACCAAATAAATGGCATACAAAATGGCCTGAAAAGTGAATATAAAAAAGGGGAGCAAAAGGGTGTAGGTGAGGCCTGCGTAAAGGGGAAGGGAGGAGGTGTGGAGGGAGGGAGGGAGGAAAAGAGAGAGAGTACACATAACCAATTACGACGAGACATTGACAATAGGTAAGACTAGCGCGTTGCGCTCACCGCGGGGAAATAATAAAAAAAAAAGGAAAAAAAATGACGCAGAACGGTTCGTGTGAAGTACGTGGCGTCAAGTGTTATGTGAGGGTTGGAGTGTGTGTATGACTGTGGGCTGAATGCCAGCAGCAGCCCACGTGTGGGCGAGAAAGAGAGAAAAGACAGCAACGTGGGGCAAAGGAGTGGGGGGGGAGAGAGAGAGAGAGAGAGAGAGAGAGAGAGAGAGAGAGAGAGAGAGAGAGAGAGAGAGAGAGAGAGAGAGAGAGATGCATGGAGAATCACCTCACACAATCACTAACGAACAATTACCAGCACAATCACGCAGAGAGACAGCTTTCACCGTAGATACCAGGGAACATCTCTTATCACCGCCTGTATTTACAGTGAACACCTCCTCACTGCCTGTATATATGGGGGATCATCCTTCTTCAGTGAGTGTATATGTGGAACATCTTTGTGCCTGTAGATACAGGACACATCTTTCCTCACTGATTTTCATTACTGCTAGTATACAGAGGACAGGTCTCAATACTGCCTGTAGGTGCAAGGAGCACTTCCTGTTATAACATGCACTGAAGGTCGTATATCTCTCCATATTACCTGTAAACGGAGAAGATCGCACCCCATTGCCTTTATAAAGGCAACAACCCTCCTTAATGCCTCTACACAGAGGAACGCCCCTTCCTAACTGACTGTATACAAGGAACTCCTCTCGTTACTGCATGGAGACAGCGACAAGACCTCTCCCTACTGACTGTATACAGGGTCCACTGAAACGTCTAAAGAGCATCTAAATTTTCTATTCTGCGACCATGATTTATAAAACATCTGCATGTCTTCTGCATCTATGTCTAAAATATCAATATTTTCCTATACAAACAAACAGACGAACAGATACAAAAGTAAAATATTGTCTTCCAGTCTACCACGAGGAAATAACATAAAAAGAATACAGACATTTTCAGCACAAAACTTCCTCCACTGCACAAATTTTTCCATATTGCAATTTGTTTCCTCAGTACAAAATTTTCCCTTGTACAAATTTTCACTAGTACAAGATTTTTCTCCAATGCCTTTTTTTTTCCACTCGTTCAAATTTTCCCGCGGAGAAAATTTTCTCCCATGAAAAATTTTCTTCATGAAACAACTTTTCCTCCTTTTACATTTTTTCCTTTGAGTTCATTTTCCCCTTAGCACAATTTTCCCCTCGTGCAAATTTTCCAAATGTAAAACACTTCCTTTTGGACATACCACCCAACCCTCTCCCTCAAGTACAAACTTTCACCTTTGCAAAAAGTTCAATCCCTTTGTCCATATTTTCCTCTTGTAAAATTTTTTCCCCCTACGAATTTTTTTTCCTCCAACAAAATTTTTCCCCCAGTACAAATTTACTTAACCTTGCACAATAAAGATCCTACAAACATATTACAATACTGGATAAGGAATATACATTATACTCTCCCTTTTATATTTTCCCAACACAGTCTCCGGCGTTGACCAGTTGCCGTCTAGGGAGCGAGATTTCCCAAAATTGGGAGTAAAAGTAGGGAGCCTGGGATCTGGATCAAATGGGTACGTTCAGAAGGTAAGGCTGCTCTGGGACCTGGGACGGCTGCTTAGGGACATTAGGGCAAGGGATACGGGTAAGGGATGGGGTGGGGGAGAAGAGGGAATGGGTGAGGGGAGACGAGAGGAAGGGAAGGTAGGGAGAGGCCGGGTGGGAGAGAGAGAGAGAGAGAGAGAGAGAGAGAGAGAGAGAGAGAGAGAGAGAGAGAGAGAGAGAGAGAGAGAGAGAGAGGCGAGACGGCAGCAGCGCATAAGGGGAGCAGCAGACAGGAGAGCTTGGGACCCCAAATTTAATCAGCCTCAGATTGACATCTCCCACCAAGCATCAAAGCCCTGCCTTTAAAAAGAGGAGAGGCAGATATCTTTTTCGCCAGATATGCATCCTAAAGTAGCCATCTGGGTGGGTGTGGGTGCGTGCCTGTGTGTGTGTGTGTGTGTGTGTGTGTGTGTGTGTGTGTGTGTGTGTGTGTGTGTGTGTACTGTTTGTGTCTTACGGGGAGAGTTTTTACACCTTTGTTGTTCCATCTCTTAATATTTCGTACCTAACCGTGTATCCATTCCTTATGTGTACACACACACACACACACACACACACACACGAGCCTAAACCAGATATTCACTTATCGACCAGCTCCCAGAGGAGGATGAAAAGCTTGGATCGGCTGTGGACCGACTGCCACCCTCAGGATTCGAACACACACACACACACACACACACACACACAAACGCGCACGGACAAAAGGATTGCCATATATCGCGTGGACAAAGGCTTGTGCGTATAAACTCTCTCTCTCTCTCTCTCTCTCTCTCTCTCTCTCTCTCTCTCTCTCTCTCTCTCTCTCTCTCTCTCTCTCTCTCTCCCACACACACCTTCAGACACATCGTCTTCCAATGTTCTACAAAGCGGGTAATATACTTCCTCATGCACCCCCCCCCCCCACACGAGATCGCCTCCCACCCAGGAATTCAAACTATGATCTTAAGAATACGAAAACAAATCAGCATTATACCATACATCATGTCTGGTATACGGTATACATCATGTCTGGTATACGGTATACATCATGTCTGGTATACGGTACACATCATGTCTAGTATACGGTATACATCATGTCTGGTATACGGTACACATCATGTCTGGTATACGGTATACATCATGTCTGGTATACGGTATACATCATGTCTGGTATACGGTATACATCATGTCTGGTATACGGTATACATCATGTCTGGTATACGGTATACATCATGTCTGGTATACGGTATACATCATGTCTGGTATACGGTATACATCATGTCTGGTATACGGTATACATCATGTCTGGTATACGGTATACACGAGGAAGGTTCACTTACAATATGATGTAGTTTACTTTCCGTGATAGTATAAATATTCGCTTTTTTTTTTCTACATTTTAACTGCCAGACCTATGTACTCGTGTGTATACAGTATAAAGGTGAATATATGCATGACGTTACAGATATTTTCACAAAGAAACATATGTCATAACTACTACCATAAGCAGAGTACTGCATAAAGAAACACACACGCTGTACATGTACGTAGTACAGAATTCCATCCACGGAATATACTTACAAAATGTATACATCAAGTACACTCCATATACATAAAGTCATTCATTTTCCATATTCTAATTTTCTAAACAAAGGTTAACACATTGGGCAGATAACCACTAACCCAGCACAACCATCATATCCAAGCTACATCGAGAAAGCTAAAATTAAGCGGGAAAAAAGCTAAAGAGCTGATCGGCGGTACACCTGACTACCTAGCGGGGTTCAAGCCTGAACACACAGTAAAATACACACACACACACACCCACACACACACACACACACACACACACATACTCTTATTCCTGTGACGTGATTTCCAAAGACATAGCGAAAGACAGACTGGCAGCAGTGAAACCCAGCGATTGGATCGGGGTCCCTCCACAGCGAAGCCTAATGACTGGGTCGGGTACCCCTTCAGTGTAACCTAACAACTGTGTCGGGTTTTCCCTACATGATAGACCTATGGTTGGGTCCTATTTCCCCCCTCACAGCACAGACCGGTCAAGTCGCGTTCCCCTACAGCGAAGACCCCATGGCCAGTCGGGTTCCCCTACAGTGAAGACCCATGGCCAATCGAGTTCCCCTACAGCATGACTGGGTCGGGTTCCCCCCTAACAGCATAGACCCATGGCCGGGTGAGGCTCCCTTACAGTGTAACCCAATGACTAGCTCGGGTTCTCCCCCTCCCTCACAGTGTAGCCTAATGATTGGGTCGGGTTTCCCACCGACCCCATCATCCCTAGAGCTCACTCAGACCTGCACACGCTCTCTCTCTCTCTCTCTCTCTCTCTCTCTCTCTCTCTCTCTCTCTCTCTCTCTCTCTCTCTCTCTCTCTCGAACAATGACCCTCGGTTTGTTTTACCTGGAAATTCTAAACCGTTGGAGCAAATTGGCGAGGATTATCCAGCCGCCCATTGAAAACCTTCAATCCAGCCAAATGCAACATTCTAGTAATTAATACATATGTAAATCATCATTATACATTTCAGGCCCCCAGTTTAACCTTTCCATTCAGTGGTAATGACATGTGCAAGATGATGAATGTAATGAGAGAAAATAACATAGTTGATATAATCAATGATCATTTAGTCCAATGTTCAGAAAACCTTTCACTACTGTGAGGCGAGAGGGAGAGGGAGAGAGAGAGAGAGAGAGAGAGAGAGAGAGAGAGAGAGAGAGAGGAGATCAGTTTGGGCCTCTTACAATTACGCCTTGAACATGTATGTTCTCAATATCTAGACCCTGAACATTTACTTTAAACATTTACGTCTTGAATATTTAGATTAAATATATAAGCCTTGAACATCTAGGTTTTGAATATTTACGTCTTGAACATACAGACACTGAATATTTAAGTCTTGAACACATAAGCTTTAATATTCAGGCCTTGAACATTTCGTCTTTGAATATCTGGGCCTAAAGCATATGGGCTTCAAATATCAAAGCTCTGAACATATAGGCTTTGAATATTAATGCTTTGAACACATAAGCTTTAATATTCAAGCCTGCACATCTAATCTTTGAATATCTGGTTTTTAACCTTTGGGCTTCAAATATCAAAGCCCAGAACATCTAGGCTTTGAATATTTATGCTTTGAACATGTACACTTTGAATATCAAGGCTCTTAAACATTGTAGACTCGAATATCTAGGCTTTGGATATCAAGCCCTGGAGTATTTTAGCCTGCAATATTCTGGGCGGGAGACTTGAACTCACCTGACCCATCATGAGGAGGAGCATATAAATGACTGTTGGGACACGTAATGGTTCATGAGGGAATATACAGAAGACACGAGGAACGACAAGCATTACCCTCACCCAGGTGAACAGGAGGAGGAGGAGAGGACAACGGCAGGGACGACCAGCACGACGAGCGGGAGGTAAAGACGACACTCCCTCCCCCCAGCCCACTCCCTCTGACCCGAGGGCCTGGAGGCTTATGTGTCAAGCGTGTCTCGTTTGTGCTCCTCTCCCTCCACTGCCTTGCCTTCCACTCTCCCTTAAATTTATGGCTACCTGTTCTTCCTTTCCTTTATCTTCCATCTCCCCTTCCGCTCCACCATCTATCAACTTCTCCCTTCCCCACCTACGCTTTTACTCCCGCCCTTGCTCTCAATCCCTTCTATTCTTCCTCTCTCTCTCTCTCTCTCTCTCTCTCTCTCTCTCTCTCTCTCTCTCTCTCTCTCTCCCGACCTACTCTCCCTGCCCTGAGTAATCCCCCTCTCTCGCTCCCCTTTCCATTATCCTCCGCCTGCCTCCCAGCTCCCCTCAGGTATAGCTCAGTGAACAACAGGTGTTACTCCCCAATGGAGGGAGAGGGGAGAAGGGGCGGGGTGGGGGGGTGGGGAGGAGAGACAGAACCCCAGGATATTGCTGGGGGGAGGGTGGGGAGGGTTGGAAAGTGAGGGGGGGGAGGGGAGCATTATGTAGGGGGAGGAGGAGCAGGAGGAGGAGGAGGAGGAGGAGCGACACAAAAGGGGACACACAGGAGGCGCACGCAATAGCAGAGGAAGACATGGAAGCCGAGGCCGCTGGACTACGGGGGGCTGGAACTCTAGAAGGAGGAGGGGAGGTGAGGGGTGAGGCTGGAGGAAAGGAGAGGGAGAGGGGGGGGGGGAAGGCTGGAGAGGGGAGAGGAGCAGGGATTTACGGCGATTCGAGACCTTGAAGAGAAGATCATGTGCGATTGGAAGGACGTCGGTGGAATACAGAGAGAGAGAGAGAGAGAGAGAGAGAGAGAGAGAGAGAGAGAGAGAGAGAGAGAGAGAGAGAGAGAGAGTTTGGGAGGGATGGAGGCAAGATACGCCGTTACAGCGATTGAAAAGATGCTGGTGGGATGGTAGTACGAGTGGGGAGGGACGACTGGTTGGGCTGGTGGAGCCGGAGCGAAGACGTGTATGTGTGTGTGTGTGTGTGTGTGTGTGTGTGTGTGTGTGTGTGTGTGTGTGTGGTTAAGGAGGTGAGACTTATATGCTGTGAACAGGACGATGCAGGTCAAATAATATGTGATCTGAGAGGCACGAGGTATATGGCTACTGGGAGGACTGGGACGAAATACGAAATGTGATTAGAGGAGATAAAGAATCGCATAATGTTTAGGATAAAAGTTTATATAGCGTGGGTCAGGTTGAAGATACAGTGCGAATGGGCAGATTACGTCGAGATAAGAGAAGGTAAAGATCACATCCGAGGGTAAAGGCGCTGATATAATACACTAAGACCCCGTAGAGTAAGGACACAATCAAGGCAGTCAGAAGAGCGAAAGACGGCATTTATAACATGATCAACAAGGACCAATGTAAAAAAAAAAAAAAAATTGAGCCTCTAGACTACACCAAACTACTAGCTGTAGCTACATGATTCGGTACTTTGAACACCACAGAGATACTACCCCATGAAGCCAGAGGACTCGGAGCTCCGAACACCACCAGGCAACTAGTTTATGAAGCCACACGATTTGGTACCTCGAACAACACATGAAGCTACACGATTCGGAACGGCACACGCCATCGAGATACTGGTTCAAGAAGCCGAAATATTTTGGTATTTGAAACACCATAATGATACCTGTGAAAGAGAAGGAGTTGCTGGTCTGCTAGGAAAGGCTAAATGAAAAAAAATATATATAGTGGAAATATCTAGGATAACTCGAAACATCACAAACATATTCAGAATAACGCATATACAGGATTAAAAATGAAAAAAGAGAGATTTAATCAGGAATTTTCATTACAAGAGATTAACTCGAGAAATAAAAAGAATGGGAGTGGATGAGACACGAGGCGAGGGAGTACGTAAAAGTGGCTTCACATTGAGAACCTTGGTCGAGATTGGTAATACAGGGAAGGGGAAGGGAAGAAGATTACAGGTGATTGGAGGATTAGTGAGGCGATCCAGGGAGATTGTAGATATGGAAGAGTGGTCTCGCCTGATTCTGGTGTGTGTGTGTGTGTGTGTGTGTATGTGTGAGAGAGAGAGAGAGAGAGAGAGAGAGAGAGAGAGAGAGAGAGAGAGAGAGAGAGAGAGAGAGAGAGAGAGAGAGAAGGGGAGGGGGGGGGGGGCAGAACACAAGGGGTAGGGATTATGTCAGGGTAAAGGGGAGGGGATGATCGTCCCGGGGAGCCTCGTGATATTAGCTACTGACCTCACTCATATTACCTCCTCTTTTTTGTTGTTCCCCTCCTCCTCCTCCTCCTACCCTTCTCGACTCACTCGTTTAGCACTGGGCGAGACAGACAATCAACAGACACATGACTACAACCTCTCAGGCAAATCAGTGGGTTTCGTTTCTCAGGTGAATCCAGAAGTCTAGGAGGACCTGATGTGACAGTGAATATAGTCGTATATACAGGAGCGCTCCCATCCCCTACTGTGGCTGCCATCTGGGTATGTCAGCATAGCTCCTGTATCTACGCAGAGTATGGTATATACATGGCGGCAGAGACGGTGTGGGAAATGGTACACGTTGAGGGAAATAGGTAGATGGTGTGGGAAATGCTACACGTTGAGGGAAATGGTAGATGGTGTGGGAAATGCTAGACGGTGAGGGAAATGCTAGATGGTGTGGGAAATGCTAGACGGTGAGGGAAATGCTAGAAGGTGTGGGAAATGCTAGACGGTGAGGGAAATGCTAGACGGTGAGGGAAATGCTAGATGGTGTGGGAAATGCTAGACGGTAAGGGAAATGGTAGATGGTGTGGGAAATGCTAGATGGTGTGGGAAATGCTAGACGGTGAGGGAAATGCTAGATGGTGTGGGAAATGCTAGACGGTGAGGGAAATGCTAGACGGTGTGGCTAATGCTACGTCTTCGGCCATATTTCTGTTACAGAGGAGTGCCTACGGGCGGAGTAGTGGGCCTCTGTTTTCCATCTGCACTGGTTTAATAATATTTCACACCTAAAGTTGTAAGATACTTTTTTTACCAAGTCTACACCAAATGGCCTATGTCTCACCATTCAAAAGAAGATGAACGTTTTTCTGCCAAAATAAAATACCACTAAGTGGCATCACAGTAGTAAAGGAGTGTGAGATATGGTAAAAGAAAAAAGAAAAGACACAAACATTCAATCAGCAATTCATAAATCGTCGAACTCTAATACGGAAACCTGCCAAACGAATAGTGGTGTTGCTGCACTACCGAAGCATGTGTGAAATATTACTGCAGAGATGGACACAGAAAGTGCCTTTCTTGGCTCTGCTGAGGCATTTGTAAAGGTAAACAACTGGACTCTCCTTGAGAAGATATGGGAAAAAGACGATGAGATTAACGCTAGTAAGATGGCTAAATGAGCCTGAAATAGACAAACGATTCAACAGAAGTAGGAATAGGACAGACTGACGGTAAGAGGACATATCAGGGGTGCCCCAAGGAGCAGCGTTACACCCTAAACTGTTCACATCAGTGATATCTGAAACAAATGAAGAGGTTAAAAAAATTAAGTATTTTCCGGGCTGACGCTAAAATGGTAAAACATAAGACGAAACAAAAACATGGCAAGATGACTGAAGTAAGATAGGAATAAGCAAAAGATATTTTGGTGGAATTCGGTGAAGCGAAACATGAAGGATCTGTCATGAAAGACTTGCAACACAGCGGTTACACTTCACAACAGGACCAACAGGTTAAGATATTGGTGAGGGAAAGACGGGGGAACACTTAGAAGTGACCATGAAGGAAAACATGAAGTTCTGAAACCATCCTAGTCTTTGCTGGTCAAGCATTGATGGTGGTGATAATAGAAGTCATTCAGTTAATCACACGAAGTACAGCGACAAGTATGTATATATATATATATATATATATATATATATATATATATATATATATATATATATATATATATATATATATATATATATATATATATGAATGAAGGTGAAATCGCATTTCAGTGGGAGTTCATATAATTTTATTTAACGTGTAATTTTTCTATACATGCGGCACTACATGTTTCACGGAAACAATCCACCTCATCAGGTGCAAGCGATTCATAAAGCTTTTTTTAATCCCAACAGCACCACACATATTGTCATGGTGGTGTTGGGATTAAAAAAACTTTATGAATCGCTTGCACCTGATGAGGTGGATTGTTTCCGTGAAACATGTAGTGCCGCATGTATAGAAAAATTACACGTTAAATAAAATTATATGAACTCCCACTGAATTGCGATTTCACCTTCATTCATATATATATATATATATATATATATATATATATATATATATATATATATATATATATATATATATATATATATGATACACAAGGGAGGACATGCTGTCAATGGGCTGAACCAGGGCGTATGAAGCGGTCGGGGTAACCACTGAAAGGTTAACATGTGTTCTGGGAAACATATGTTGTAACCAGAGAGAGGCGAGGTCGTCCAGGGTGACCTGTGCCCTAATCCCTTTACCTGCTTCTTGAACCGTATGTCTAACCCAGCCCACAGCAGGCTGGTATATCATATTCTGATTTATCTGCACTCAGTCTCGACAATTTACTATATGAAAGCGTTTGACACTATTTTCTGTTTCCTTGTGGCTTTTCCTGCATACACACACACACACACACATACATACATACATACATACATACATACATACATACATACATACATACATACATACATACATACATACATACATATATATATATATATATATATATATATATATATACATTATATCGAGGGATAAGGGAGAAAGAATACTTCCAACGCATTCCCTGCGTGTCGTATGAGGCGACTAAATGGGGAGAGAGCAGGGGGGGCTGGAAATCCTCCCCTCTGGTTCTGACATTTCCAAAAGAAGGAACAAAAAATGGGACCAAGTGAGGATTTTCCCTCTTAGGCTCAAGTCTTCTGTTCTTAATGCTACCTCGCTAAAGCAGGAAATGGCGAATTATTATGAAAAAAGAAAAAAAAAAAAAAAATATATATATATATATATATATATATATATATATATATATATATATATATATATATATATATATATATATATATATATAAACACACACACACACACATACACACACGCTTGAATTCTGCTCTGCTGTATGAAAAGAAGAATTCAGAAATATCTGGAAAGCAAAATTGAGTGAACACAATACATGAACTACCACTGAAGGTTACAAGACCTTGAATCATAGAGTCGAGACAGATGAACAAGACAGATGACAATTCATGCATGGCAACAAAATTGAGGGAACGAAAGAAAACGTGCTGGGAAGCCGGGGGGGTGGACGAAAACATCTGGACAAGGAAGAAACAGGAGTAGTCAGATCAGCAAGAATTCCTTGGAATCTGCCAAACGATACGTAAGCAAAAGTATACATATATATAGATATATTATATATATATATATATATATATATATATATATATATATATATATATATATATATATATATATATATACCGTCCTGCACCTTGAACATATACTGTCCTCCCTATATAGATACACCGTCCTGCTCTATATACATATACCGTCCTGTCCTGTTTACATATAACGTTCTGTCCTATATACATATTCCATCCTGCCCTATATACACCGTCCTGCCCCTCATACATACACCGTCCTCCCCTGCAGCATACATTTCCCATCACATTCAAGTTTAATACAACTGTACTTAACACGATGTTATCCAGGCAGACGTAAACCATTAATGGAAATGTTAATTACCCGCGATCTGCATCAGTAATAAAGACACAAGTAAAGGCGGGCACGTACATAATGTATCCTTCACAAACACAGAAAGATACAACAATGTATTAGCCAGGAACGTTATCTTTTTTTTTTTTTGTACCCAGAATCGTTTTTATAAAGTAATAAATATGATTATATAACGATAGCTAATAATATATTTATAACCAGGCTCACAACTTTGCACATATACAAA
Organism: Panulirus ornatus; assembly: GCF_036320965.1. Classification (NCBI taxonomy): domain Eukaryota; kingdom Metazoa; phylum Arthropoda; class Malacostraca; order Decapoda; family Palinuridae; genus Panulirus; species Panulirus ornatus. The sequence goes on along the minus strand of NC_092231.1, from coordinate 25,112,065 downwards.
CAAACGCACTTACACAAAAGAAAACGGCAAAGAGACCGACTGAAAGCTGAAGTGATGACCTGGAAACACTTCTATATACTAACAATAGATATCATACGAAAAATTCTCTGCTCTCATAGAACCAAAAAAAAAAAAAATGAAAAAAAATATCACTGTTCATACATACGAACATAAAAGCTTAAGGTATTCTCACTGTTCATTTCTGAATGAGAGAGAGGCAAAAGAAAAATCTCCTCATATATTTATATATATATATATATATATATATATATATATATATATATATATATATATATATATATATATGAGTGAGGCGGAGGGTTCTCAAGCCAGTGTTATAAGAGCGAGACGCCTCCAATCCTCCTTCACAGATGGACGTTTCCATCTTACCCTGACAGCCGCTGATACGGTCAATTTGAGACTATATATATTTTTCTATCTTTCAGCTGGGGGGGATGGGGGGGCTTGAGGGCTCATACTAGCCAATACGGGAGGGGAAATACAAGCAGTGTGTATGGAGGTTTTAGCATGGATTTTTATTTCGGGTTTTTATACTAGTAATGTCAAGGATATATAGAAACTGGAGTATGTAAGACCAATAATGGTGTACTAAGGAAGAGCAATGGTGTGTGTATTGGTGAACACACACACACACACACACACACACACACACACACACACACACACGGCACAAGGAACCTCAGTATGAATGTTTTCTTGATGGAAATATAAGCTGTGAGACCTATGCGTGAGAGGGATTTGAGATTCGATTCCCTAACCTGTAGCCAGAGTCCCCTCATCAGGGCAACAGTAAAGGAGAAAAACCCTCTGTTGGCAGATATAAGAGCAGCAACATTCTGGTATGCAAGAAAATATTCAACAAGCACTTCACGTCCTATATGAGGCCAAAACTAGACTATGCCTCTCAAACTTGGTCATATCACTAAAAGAACCACAATGAACCGACAGTCTAGAAACGTTACCGGACTCCGCCGGCTTGAGGTTACAAAGCGAACGAAACGTCACCTTTGGCGAGGCTCCATCAGAGTCAGTTGACAGATGAGCACACAGTCTCGTCAAAGAACTTCTCTTTCTTCAGAAGAATCCAACCTGCCCATGCAAATGAACGCAACCCCAGCCTTAAAGCTGCAGTACCCCATGGAAATGAGTTC
>NC_092231.1:24923393-25105893 GCF_036320965.1 Panulirus ornatus | reverse complement strand
TTAAAACTCTTTATGCACGACGGAACGACCACTGTGTATGATGGGACTGCCCTTAGGTATGGATGCCTGGCTCCTGAACAGACCTTTGAAAGTTACGTCGATGACCTGGTCACACAGGTCACAATGACTAGTCGCTCGCACCGTCATCTTCCAGGGTCGTTGTGTCATGCTCATAGATCACACCGTCACATTCACAAGTCGCTCACACCGTCAACTTCAAGAGTCGCTCTCATGCTCATGGGTCGAGCCGTCGTGCTTAAGAGGTTAAGCGCCCCTTCCAGCGCCGACTAAAGGTCGACAGAGTTTATCCACAGATAATCACGACGTAACACACACACACACACACACACACAGACAGATAGATAGATAGATAGATAGATAGATAGAGAGAGAGAGAGAGAGAGAGAGAGAGAGAGAGAGAGAGAGAGAGAGAGAGAGAGAGAGAGAGAGAGAGACAGACAGAGAGAGAGAGAGAGAGAGAGAGAGAGAGAGAGAGAGAGAGAGAGAGAGAGAGAGAGAGAGAGAGAGAAAGGAAACCAAGGAGGCATGTCAGGCGGGTCTTCTCGAAAATGCTCAAGGAAACCAGTGGTGTGCCGTAGGGCTCAGTTCTGGAACCATGGAACTATGTAGATGGCAAGCCGAAAGGATTGGAGTGCTACCTGACTATGACTGCGGATGATCACAAGGATCATGAGGAAAATGAAATACGAAGAGGATTGCATCAACCTGCAACGGGGTCTACACTAACTACAAATCTGGTCGGATAAACAGATGATATATTTGAAGCCGAATATCTGTATACACTAAAGAGGGTGGAACACTGCAAAAGAAGACCTCGAAAGGAATATCATCTAGCAAGTGCTAAGTTGTTGGAATCTGTTTGTGAGAAAGACCTGGGAAATATCGTCCCTAACCTGTCGTCAGAGTCATACATTACGAGAACAGTAAAGAAGACTAACTGTCTGCTGGCAGATATGGATGTATTCAGCCATCTGTTCGCTTCCTTTATCAATAAGAAATGATAACATGCTTTTCCTGTTTGGTCACAGCATTCAAAACAGCACAAAGAAGTGTTTAGGAAAGGCCCAGAGGTGGGCACCTAAGATGGTACCAGAAGTTAAAAGAAATTAATCACAGGGAAAGCTTACAGGTACAGGAGAGAGAAGAGTGGGTGGCGACGTGTTTACACTCTTTAATTTTCTTAACTTGTGAGATAAGATCATAAGAGTGACACTTGACAACCACTGAAGTATTGCATCACTGCGCGGCCTCAAGTAACCCTTCTGATCGGTGGCTGTCCAGCGAACCAGCAACAAGATCATAGTGAGAGAAAATACAGACGGAAGGAAGGGGATGGTCAGTGAGGGATAACTGATGGTCAGAACTCAGTTTTAAAACCATAATGACCAAAGTTGTGAGAGCAAACAAAGGCAGTCCGAAGCCCACAAGTCCCTTTCAGCCTCTCCAACAAACTCTAGCTCTCACTAATGATGTCATTGTGCCATCTACCGAACTTGAAGCTGCTTTACCTTCGTGTCTCCATCTACAGTGCTGAGTGGGGAGGGATCTGCCGCTTTACTGTCCTGTCTCCATCGATCCTGATGGGTGGGTTAGAGCCTTCTGCTTTACTAAAACTTTTCATCTATAGTGGTGGGTGGGTTAGAGCCTTCTGCTTTACTACAAGTTTTCATCTACAGTGGTGGGTGGGGAGGAGCCTTCTGCTTTACTAGAAGCTTTCATCTTTAGTGGTGGGTGGGGAGGAGCCTTCTACTTTACTATCCTCTACCCATCTATAATGATTGAGAATACAGAATATCATTACTGTCCTCTTGCGGATCACCTCGTCAGAGACCATCAGGTCTTCTGTTATCTGGCTTTCCCATGCTCACAGGGCCTAAACATTCAATTCTGCCTTGTATCAAATTAATATAGATGTTATCTGAGCCTTACCTATACAACCATGTATGCTGACTACTGCCCCTGAGATTATGTACAATTACGTAGGTAAATATATATATACAAACGTATGATATTTACATATGCATTCAGTTCCAGGCAGAACTCTCTCTCTCTCTCTCTCTCTCTCTCTCTCTCTCTCTCTCTCTCTCTCTCTCTCTCTCTCTCTCTTTCATACTGATGGGTCACATCAAAGCTTACAGATGGGATCGCTAGCTGAGTCTTATTATGAGTAGGTCAGGGCTTCATCAACACCTATGCATTTGCACCACCAGCTAACACCTCCAGGCAGTAGGTAGCAGCAACCAGTAGATATAGCAACACAGATAATATCAACAGGACGTAACATTATCAGGTCGTAGCACCAACAGGTCGTAACATCAACAGGTCATAGCATCAACAGGTTATAGCATCAACAGGTCGTAACATCTGCAGTTCATAGCATCAACAGGTCGTAACATCTACAGGTCGTAGCATCAACAGGCAGCAGCATCAACAGGTCGTAACATCTACAGGTCGTAGCATCAACAGGTCGTAACATCTACAGGTCATAGCATCAACAGGTCGTAACATCTACAGGTCATAGCATCAACAGGTCGTAACATCTACAGGTCGTAGCATCAACAGGCAGCAGTATCAATGGGCAACAACATCTACAGATAATGACATCAACGTGTGGTACACTACGGGGCGTAGCATCAACAAGTAATATCCTCCAAAGAGCGTGGCATTAACAGGTCACAGCATCAACAAGTCCCAGGATCAACAAATCGCAACATAAACTGATAGTAACATCAACAGGTGGTGACACTTAACAGGTAGCTGGATCAACATGTTATCTAAAAGGTAGTAGCATCAGCAAACAGCAGCATCAACAGGGAGTAGCATCAACAGAAAAATCATCATCAGGCAGTAGCATCAGGAGATATCAACAGGTAGTACCACTAACAGATATCATCAACAGGTTCATCAACAGGTAGTAGCATCAACAGATTAAAAACATCAGCAAGCAGTAGCATCAACAGATAGTAACATCAACAGAGAGCAACATCGATAAGGAGCTGCATCAACGGATAACAGAGGCATCAACGGGCAGCAGCAGCATCGGTGGATATAGTTGCATCAACGGGTAACAGCAACAACATGCAGCAGCATCAACGGGTAGCACCATAATCAAGGAAATAAGAGCATCAAATAGCAACTTCATCAATAACAGCATCGAGTGGCACCATCAATAAGAGCATCATCAAGAGATAGCACCATCAACAAACATCAACGAATAGCATCACCAATTCATAGCTTCTTAAGGGGACAGCACCATCAACAAAGAGCATCATCATCAGGGGTTCCCTCATCAACAACCTCCATTAACAACAATTATTAACAACAACAGAAAATAATCATCAACGGAGAGCAATCAACACATCATAAGCAAAGAGGGAGGAGGGTAGTACCAACATGAGGCGTCCTAACCATCAGACAGCATCATCACCCTACACCAGACACCACCAGCAGAGGGAGGCAGCACCACCATCAGGCATCAACAGAGACAGACGTCTTCGTCACCACCACCATCAGGTAAGAAGACTATGATCGAAGGAAGTCGTCAGTGCCATGAAGCCTCGAGTCCTCAACCTACTGCAAGTCTTCCCCAGGCGACGCTCAACCTTTCCACAGTCCTCCTCACCTTGATGCCACACCAGATGGTTATCTCTTTAGACAGAAGGGGCTTTTTGAAGAAATACATCTTAATATGATCAATAAATCATATTACAACTATTCTATCAAGATTATATTACAGTTACATTATGATTACATTATGGCTGCATCTAATTACATTATAATTATACTATAATTATATGAGTGTACATCAGAATCATATCATATCTCAATCATATCTGGTTCATATCTTGGGTTTCTTATTGCACATTTACTTAGGGTCATCTGGAATCACGCTGTTCATATAAACGTCATTAAGACTTAATCATTTCCTAGCCAAGTTTTCCACGCTCAGATCATCTCACTCTAATCTCCTCCCCTGCCCCGATGACCACTTCGCCTACCCTATGAGCTCTTTACCAACCATATTATCTCTTCGTCTTACCTCTCATCCCTTCACATGAAATAGGAATCCTCAACCTTAATTCGTACTCCTTCACCTGGAACCTAAATACCCACATCTAAATCTCACACACACACACACACACACACACACACACACACACACACACACACACACACAAAACTATAAATCTACAACCCATTATTTTCGTTTATAACCACGCACTACAATCATTCCTATCTCGTAATCCATCACACTCCCCGTACACTACCACCCCTCACGTCATAAGTACCGCTGACATTCCCCCATACGATCAGAATGGTCTTCCCTCCACGACAGCACAAACACAGACGTGTGCGTCCTTGTGGAGTTTAGCTGCTATTAACCGACCATCAAGCACGGGTTCGAATCCAACAGTAAATTCCTAAAAGAGAAGAACACTGTAATCCAAGAGGGGTATATATATATATATATATATATATATATATATATATATATATATATATATATATATATATATATGGTTAATACTCAGTACATAATATAATTAAGAAACTAAAAAATCCTCATGCAAAAGTAAACATATAATTCTTTACATAAATATATAATAAAATACTATAAAAGTCACTGTATTTACCATGCGTTTTCTATCACAATAATACAACGTCATTTATCGGCCTTCCCTGAAAATTCATTTGCACAATGATGCTGTTCATTCCATGCAAACATCTTCACAGCCACTTCTTCAATAGATTTAATCATGGCATTTAAAACAGTTAACCCACGGAGTTAAAAGTTAATATTCTAGCAGTTTCTCCATCATGTTCATCACGTTTAAATGCCGTTCTTCCATCATGCAAACATCATTTAATCCCGTTTCTCCATCAAGGTCAACACAATTCGTGTTGCTCCTCCCAATATCAAACAGAACATTCGGTGACGTTCCCCCATCATGCTAAGCACTTAATTTCTTTTTAGTTAATATAACATCTATTACCGTTTCCCCAATACGATAAAAATAACCCTGACCAAGATTACGCCATCACAACAAGCAATACAACATCGTTCCTCCATCAAGTTATTATAAATTCTATAAAATACCGTATCCATCGCGACTCTGCAATAATATTAGAGGAATAGTCGACTTAAATACCACAAACAAATGTCTGTCTTTTCCTTGCAACTTATTAATAGAGGGGAAATACCCCAGTGCAACAAGTTATGTGCAGAATCTGGGAATTGAAGGCAACAGGATAAAGGTGGAATATTTTGAAAAAATAACTAAAAAAGCTAAAAAACCATTCAGATATGTCAGAGGTGGAGGGAACGAGGAGAAGTGGGAGAAGACTAAATTGGAGGTGGAAGGATGAGGTGAAAAAATTTTGAGAGATCGGGCCTGAACATACAGGAGGTTGAAAGGTGTGGAAGGAATAGAGTGAATTGGAACGATGTGGTATACCGGGGTCGACGTGCTGTCAGGGGATTGAAGCAGGGCATGTGAAGCGTCTGGGGTAAACCATGGAAAGTTTTGTGGGGCCTGGATGTGGAAAGGGAGCTATGGTTTCGGTGCATTATACATGACAGCTAGAGACTGAGTGTGAACGAATGTGGCCTTGTCTTTTCCTAGCGCTACCTCGCGCGCGCGCGTGGGGAGGGGGTGTCATTTCACGTATGGCGGAGTGGCGAGGAGAATGGATGAAGGCAGCAAGTATGGATATATACATGTGTATATATGTATATGTCTGTGTATGTATATGCATATATACGTTGAAATGTATAGGTATGTATATGTGCGTGTGTGGGCGTTTATGTATATACATGTATATATATCCTCAGCCATGTATACATTCTATCGAAGAAGTCTTGGAGGAGTTTGAGCATTTGGGTACATTGCTGGCCGACTGCTCCACGCCCAGCGATCGAACTCGAGTGGGCCCGACCCAGAGCGGGTCCTGCCATGCGCCATGGTCAGTAACGTTAACCACAACAAGTTACTGTACACAGAAGGTAAGACCTGGCAATGAGTGAGGATCTCCAAAGTGAGTGGGAACTGTGGGTCATTCACCCCTGGCGCCGGGAAGTGGCTGTCACTGACGGACTATTGGACAGATACCGATTTCTCACACGTTCACACCGTAAGACAACACTCGCACACTGATACTGTGGACCATTAACAAACCAGCATAAACAGGAAATGTATATAAGCAGTGATAAATCAAAGACTATCTAGTGATGTCTACTTCATCATCTCTTCTATCTACTGATGTCTACTTCATCATCTCTTCTATCTACTGATGTCTACTTCATCATCTCTTCTATCTACTGATGTCTACTTCATCATCTCTTCTATCTACTGATGTCTACTTCATCATCTCTTCTATTTGCTGATGTCTACTTCATCATCTCTTCTATCTACTGATGTGTACTTCATCATCTCTTCTATCTACTGACGTCTACTTCATCATTTCTTCCTTCCATTGTACCATTATCTGTCTATCTATTTTTCCTCGTTCGTTTGTCTAGTTCTTCGTTCTAATTTCATTTCTCTATTCTTGCACTCCATTGTCCCTCTAGTTCCCGTTCCCTTCTTTTCGTTTGTTCTCTCTCTCTCTCTCTCTCTCTCTCTCTCTCTCTCTCTCTCTCTCTCTCTCTCTCTCTCTCTCTCTCTCTCTCTCTCTCCATCAGTCATCCCTTCTACCTCTCTGATCTTTTATTATTTCTTCATCTATACGTTTACCCATTCTCTCTTCTACACCCTTTGGTCCCTCAGTTGTCCTCTTAACCATTTAGCCTCCCCCATCTCTCTCTCTCTCTCTCTCTCTCTCTCTCTCTCTCTCTCTCTCTCTCTCTCTCTCTCTCTCTTCTTTCTTTGTTCCCTCTGGTACTCCATCTCTATATTCACGGTTCATAATCCAATTTTCTTATGACTTTTATCTTTTTCCAGTTTGACAATTTTTTCACCTTCTACTACCTGTTCGCAATCCATAGTCTTCCTTTGTTACGGATCCTTTTTCTTCTCTTTCCTCTCGTCATGTACCATTCCCGTCTTTCTCTCCACCAAATTTTCTTCCTCCTCATTCCACTCCTCTTCCTCAGGGACGTTCTCATAATCTTCCCTCTCCCTTTCATCCTTCTCCTTCAGCTCTTCTTAGCCCTCTGCTCCTACGATTCCTTCTCCTTTCCTCGCTCTTTTTTGCTCTCCTCTTCCTCGCTTTCCACTTCCTCTTAACAATCCTTCCCCGTCCTCTCCACGTATGATTCTAGTTGCATTTTCTCCTCTGCGCTGTCACTTCCTTTCCATTTATCCTCTGCCTCCAAAACAACTACTACTACTTCCGTTATTCCTCCCCCGCCTTCTTTTCCCTACCTTCTTTCACCTATTGCTACTTCTCTTCTCCCTCCTTCTGTTCCATTTTCTTACTTTTTCTCCTCATTACTTTTCCCTCTCACTTCGTCGTCGTCGTCTTCCCTCTCCTCTTCCACCTCGTCCCTCCTCCTCCTCTTCTTCTTCCTCCTCCTCCTCCTCCTTCCGTCTCTCATCGCGCGCTTCCCTCTCCTCTTCCACCTCGTCCCTCCTCCTCCTCTTCTTCCTCCTCCTCCTTCTTCCGTCTCTCATCGCCGTCTCGCATCCCTCCCCACCTGCCCCTCTCCTCCTTTAGCCCTTGCTCTTCGGCTCTGCCTAATGTAACGCATGGCTGGAGCTTTGATCTAAGGTAGCCCGATTGGCCCTGTCGGATATTGTGCCTTCATCAGAAATGGTATTTATTATACCATCCCGGACACCTCTCTCTCTCTCTCTCTCTCTCTCTCTCTCTCTCTCTCTCTCTCTCTCTCTACTCACACGGGCATTTCTCCCAAGGAGTCCCCCCACCCCCCTCTCAACCTCTTGGTGGGTTTTCAAACACTATTTTATGGCGTACTTGTAATTTTCTTAAATTTTTCGAGTGGTGTTTAGTACAACCGCCATAAAATAAAAAGTCACTCTATATATATATATTATATATATATATATATATATATATATATATATATATATATATATATATATATATATATATATATACACACACACACAAGTTGAAAATTCCATTGTCTTCACACAGGTATCTTTTCATCTCAGAGAAAGTCTCCTATAGAACACAGTCTACATTTAAGAATCTACCCAGGCAGATTGATCTGTAGATCCCATCGTTGACATCGAGCTGTGGATTACATGATCAACATCAAAGTATATATATATATATATATATATATATATATATATATATATATATATATATATATATATATATATATATCTTTCTTTCAAACTATTCGCCATTTCCCGCATTAGCAAGGTAGCGTTAAGAACAGAAGACTGGGCCTCTGAGGGAATATCCTCACCTGGCCCCCTTCTCTGTTCCCTCTTTTGGAAAAATAAAAAAAAACAAGAGGGGAGGATTTCCAGCCCCCCGCTCCCTCCCCTTTTAGTCGCCTTCTACGACACGCAGGGAATACGTGGGAAGTATTCTTTCTCCCCTATCCCCAGGGATATATATATATATATATATATATATATATATATATATATATATATATATATATATATATATATATAAGGGAAGGGAACGGGGGGCTGGAAATCCTCCCCTCTCACTTTTTTTTATTTTTCCAAAAGAAGGAACAGAGAAGGGGGCCAGGTGAGGATATTCCCTCAAAGGCCCAGTCCTCTGTCCTTAACGCTACCTCGTTAACGCAGGAAATGGCGAATAGTACGATATATATATATATATATATATATATATATATATATATATATATATATATATATATATATATATATATATGATAGAGTTGACAGAGATGCTCTGTGGAAGGTATTAAGAATATATGGTGTGGGAGGCAAGTTGTTAGAAGCAGTGAAAAGTTTTTATCGAGGATGTAAGGCATGTGTACGTGTAGGAAGAGAGGAAAGTGATTGTTTCTCAGTGAATGTAGGTCTGCGGCAGGGGTGTGTGATGTCTCCATGGTTGTTTAATTTGTTTATGGATGGGGTTGTTAGGGAGGCGAATGCAAGAGTTTTGGAAAGAGGGGCAAGTATGAAGTCTGTTGGGGATGAGAGAGTTTGGGAAGTGAGTCAGTTGTTGTTCGCTGATGATACAGCGCTGGTGGTTGATTCATGTGAGAAACTGCAGAAGCTGGTGACTGAGTTTGGTAAAGTGTGTGAAAGAAGAAAGTTAAGAGTAAATGTGAATAAGACCAAGGTTATTAGGTACAGTAGGGTTGAGGGTCAAGTCAATTGGGAGGTAAGTTTGAATGGAGAAAAACTGGAGGAAGTAAAGTGTTTTAGATATCTGGGAGTGGATCTGGCAGCGGATGGAACCATGGAAGCGGAAGTGGATCATAGGGTGGGGGAGGGGGCGAAAATCCTGGGAGCCTTGAAGAATGTGTGGAAGTCGAGAACATTATCTCGGAAAGCAAAAATGGGTATGTTTGAAGGAATAGTGGTTCCAACAATGTTGTATGGTTGCGAGGCGTGGGCTATGGATAGAGTTGTGCGCAGGAGGATGGATATGCTGGAAATGAGATGTTTGAGGACAATGTGTGGTGTGAGGTGGTTTGATCGAGTAAGTAACGTAAGGGTAAAAGATATGTGTGGAAATAAAAAGAGCGTGGTTGAGAGAGCAGAAGAGGGTGTTTTGAAATGGTTTGGGCACAGGGAGAGAATGAGTGAGGAAAGATTGACCAAGAGGATATATGTGTCGGAGGTGGAGGGAACGAGGAGAAGTGGGAGACCAAATTGGAGGTGGAAAGATGGAGTGAAAAAGATTTTGTGTGATCGGGGCCTGAACATGCAGGAGGGTGAAAGGAGGGCAAGGAATAGAGTGAATTGGATCGATGTGGTATACCGGGGTTGACGTGCTGTCAGTGGATTGAATCAGGGCATGTGAAGCGTCTGGGGTAAACCATGGAAAGCTGTGTAGGTATGTATATTTGCGTGTGTGGACGTATGTATATACATGTGTATGGGGGTGGGTTGGGCCATTTCTTTCGTCTGTTTCCTTGCGCTACCTCGCAACCGCGGGAGACAGCGACAAAGCAAAAAAAAAAAAAAATATATATATATATATATATATATATATATATATATATATATATATATATATATATATATATATGTATATATATCATATAGCCTTGATTAGGGCGTTCACTTGACCATACCGTCTCGGTAAACAGAAAGACAAAAATGTTCAACAATGGGAGAGATAGAGAAAGAAACAAACTGTTAAGCCGAGGCATAACGGAAATAAGACAGTAAAGAAAACAGGAAGAAAGCACAGCAGCTGCTCCGAAAATGGGGAGTCGGAAGGAGAGAAAGAATGAGGAGCAGTGGGGGAAGAGAGAGAGAGAGAGAGAGAGAGAGAGAGAGAGAGAGAGAGAGAGAGAGAGAGAGAGAGAGAGAGAGAGTATGGTGGGTGGAGTAGAGTCAAGAAACACGAGAGGGATGGGAATGAAGAACTGTACAGCAGACACAGAGGGAGGGTGGAGGATAAAAGTAGACGAAAACCCGGGAGGAGGGAGGGAAACAGTGATGAATGAAGGGCAGGACAATGGTGGGAAAATAATGACAATATCAGGGAAGATCTACACCATCACACGGTAACAGGCTGACGCTGGAAGCCAATACCACAGTTAACGGGATGGATATATATATATATATATATATATATATATATATATATATATATATATATATATATATATATACATTCATACTTGCTGCCTTCATCCATTCCCGTCGCTACCCCACCACGCATGAAATAGCACCCTCCCTCCCCGAGGTAGCGCTAAAAAAACACAAAAAGGCCACATTCGTCCTCGTGTTACCGAGGACCTTTCTAAGGTCCCTTGCCGCCCAAGGCTGTGCTAATTCCAGTAGCAGGGAAATGTAGACTCCTTTGGAGTGAGTAGTTCTTTGAGGAGACTGCACTCCCAGTGATACAGTCTCGCCAAAGGTGACTTTTCATTCGCGGTGTAAACTCAAACACGAGGAGTCCGGTAACACACATACACACAAAATTTATATATATATATATATATATATATATATATATATATATATATATATATATATATATATATATATATATATCAAGCTGTGTTTTTCACTCCGGCGCATGAAGTAAGATAAAGCAAGTGTCATGTATATCAGGCGTCCACAACAGGCTGTATATATATATTCAAGAGTTGCTAACGAATGCTTCACTGTTATGTATCCCGGGATCATGGACGAAGGTGGCTGTCATGAACGTCATGGATCCTGGAGTCATGGACGGACGTGGTCGTGGTAGTGCCATATACATCTGGAGTCATAGACGTCACTGCCGAGGCACCTGATGTTATGAGCGACATATACACCTATATATGCACATCGCACACACCCCACCTCCCCCATACACACACACCCCACCTCCCCCATACACACACACACACGCCCCTCCCCCATACACACACACACACCTATATCTGTGACAACAGCGCCGAGGACGTCTGGTCTTCGGGGAAGGATAGTGGTAAGAAACAATCACTCCCCTTACCTAGCCCCCCCACCACACACTCACCTTCCCCCAGCTTAGTCCTAGCGATGAAGACAACAGCAAAACATTTAATTAATTAAAACACGACCTCTCAGGTGGGTGACCAAGCCTTGGGTGGATTACGTTAAGCAGACGAGTTGAGAAATCGTGAGCTAGCAACAAACATGTGTCCTTTGAAGTACGTGGTAGTATGTGGACTGACCATGTACCACAACGTCTCATTTAATCAGTAGGCGTGAGACAATGCTAATTCGTTAATCATATATATATATATATATATATATATATATATATATATATATATATATATATATGTTTGAAGGTATAGTAGTCACAGTGATGTACAGATGCAAGGATGAGCTATAGATGAACATGCACGTAGGAAGTTGAATGTATGAGGACAGTGCATGGCGTCAAGTTGATAGAGTGAAAAATTTTAGGGTAAGAGAAAGATGTGGTATTAAGAGTATGGATGAGAGAATTGAAGAGGGTTTGCTGAAATGGTTTGGACATATAGAGAGAATGAGCGAGGAGGGGCTGACAAAAATGATTTATGTGTCAGGACCAGAGGGACAAGAAGGATGAGATCGTATTGGAGTGCTTAGAGCCTGAACATGCAGGAGGGTGTAAAGTGTTTTTACCGGCTTCCACCTACATGAGGTTACACCTCATACGAAAAGTCACCTTTGGTGGGGCTTTATCATTGGGAGTGCAGTCTCATCAAAGAACTTTTCTCGTCTGGGAAAAGGTCTTGGCATAATCATGGAGAAAAATAAGAATATATATATATACATATATATATATATATATATATATATATATATATATATATATATATATATATATATATATATATATTATCCCTGGGGATAGGGGAGAAAGAATACTTCCCACGTATTCCCTGCGTGTCGTAGAAGGCGACTAAAAGGGAAGGGAGCGGGGGGCTGGAAATCCTCCCCTCTCTTTTTTAATTTTCCAAAAGAAGGAACAGAGAAGGGGGCCAAGTGAGGATATTCCCTCAAAGGCTCAGTCCTCTCTTCTTAACGCTACCTCGCTAACGCGGGAAATGGCCGCTAGTATGAACAAAAATGAACATATATATATATATATATATATATATATATATATATATATATATATATATATATATATATATATATATATATGTATATATGTGTGTGTGTGTGTGTGTGTGTAATTCTGAGCTATGAAAGTGAATGTGGAGAGTACACATAAGTTTAGAAATTATGATAGCACAGAAAATTCAAAAGACTGAGTCCCATGAGAGTACAACTTCAAACCAGTACAATGAAAATAGGTAATTAAACACACACACACACACACACACACACACACAGATAAACATAAGTGTAAGACTGTCTTCCTGTAACACAGAAAAGGTTAGTCACACATACACATCATTCCGACGAGTGTGGTCTGCACGGTATAGGTAAAGATACTAAAAAAAATGGTTGACTTCCTGCAAAGAAGAAACTACCTTAGTAAGAGAAGAGGCAACATGGTATCTGGGAAAGAAGGTCCTGCGTAACGAAACTCTTTGATTTCTACGTGAGAGTGAGCTCAGTATTGGAAAACGTAAACAGAACACTTGGGAGACTGTTTGTATATGGACTGCAAGAAAGCATCTGACACTGTACCGCATGGGAGGATGGTTAAGAAGGTGTGTCATCAGGAATAAAGAGGAGACTCCTACGAAGGACAGATTATTATCTCAGTGGAAAAGAGCAAAGGCTGCATATCAGAGCAGCCTTCTCCAAATGGGTGAGGTCGCCGGCAGAGTTCTGCAGGGTTCTGTTGTGGGACCATTACTCCCCTTGACTTAAGAGAATGACCTGACATAAGGCATAGGCTCCTTTCTGCATGTGTGCAAATGATGCGAAAGTCACGAGGAAAATGAAAAGCCTGAAAGACTGCATCACGTTACAAGATGATTCTGAATGACCTTTGTTGCTCTCTTCTGGACCTTCACTCTTAAGCTTTTGCGTTTTCTTTTTTGTAGGTGCGCTGACCGAACATGAACAGCTTGCTGAACATTTTCTCATCCAGGAACGTGAATGCAGTTCTAATATTTGTCGGCAAACAGTTGGTCTATCTAACTATTCTCCTACGTCTCTCACACATAGAGATTTCCAGGCTGATTTCCTACCAAATGATATTCATATCATCGTCTCTGGGGCACTTGGGGGTACAATACGTTGTATCCTCGATATCTCAAAAGCTTTTCACACGATGTGGCATCGGGATCTGATCTACACGTTCCCATCTTTTGGCTTCCCACTCACACTCCGTTCTTCGCAATCTAACGTTCTCTTTGGTCGGTCCTTTTCCGTAACTTATGATACATCAACTTCTCCCTCCTTCCCTATCAACAGCTGTGTTCTTTACGGTTCGGTCGGTCCTGTTTCCTTCGGTCTTCCTTCTTTATATCAACGATTTCCTTTCTTCAACAAATAATCAATGAACTCACACGATTACGAGTGCATTACTTCAGTCCTTTTGTATTTTCACCTCCATCCACGTTACGTCTCATCACAACTGCCTCTGAGAAATCAGGTTTGGACCTAGCTCGGTTTCAATGCCTCGAAAACCCATGTTTCTGTTTTTCTCTTTAAAACCTCTAAAAATTTGCCCATATCCTATGCTGGCTCTATAATTCCACCATCAACAAAACAAGATTAGAATCACCGTACCCTCTAATCTACAGTCAAACCACCTATATAACAAAATAGTGAAGTCTGCCTCTGAGAAACACGATTTCCTGTTCATATAATGAAGATGCATTACCTATGAACACTTGCTCTGTTACATAAAGGACTGATTCGTCTTCGTATTGATGAACAATACCACATATGGGGAGGTTCCCACCCTTGATGGAGGAGAGTCTAAAGCAATCCGACTTATCAACTCTCCCAGATGGACCCAGCACTTGACCCACTTTCTCTGGGGCCATGATGTTGGTTCTCTTTCTCTTTTTTGTAAATATCACTTCGAATTCTGCCTCCGAGAACTGGATGCTTGCGTGCCTCCACCATGTCATGTAATATTAGAGAGGCCACTGCGTGCCATAATTACTACGTGGGCTATTGTGACGTACGTTTCTATCACTACACAACAAAGATTGGATCTCTATCCGAACCCAATTCTTATTACTCTCCTAAAAACAACTCTTACAACGTTCTCCTATTCTCCTCTATTCTCTTACCTTCTTTGCCTTTTTTTTTTTTTCGTGTAAGACCTGGTAAGGACTTTTGCCCGTAACTGGAGCCTTCGAAATGAGAAAAATAAAACAGCGACAGAAGCCAGTATAATGCAGCAGACAACACCACCATCACAGCCGCCACGGTCATAGAGGCGTGTGAATTCCGGCAGCTTTTGGCATCACGAAAGGAGTGAAACGATGGGGGTTGTCACGCTTGCAACACAAGGACCTACCAGGAGGCTATCACGCTTGCAACACGAGGACCTACCAACGTTCTCTAAGTGGCAATTACTGCTCTTATGCTCCCTCTACTTACGGCTTAGCTTGGCTTGTCTCGACATTAAATTTGAGAGGAGGACGGGGGAAAGAGCAAATGCACATATTGGGTGGAGGAATGTGGTGAGAGAGGTGGTGTAGGAAGTGGGAGGGAAGCAATGTAGCGACGAAATGGATGAAGGAAATCAGTCCAGGCAGAGACGATAGCTACCAAAGGCTGCTGAAAATGTCCAGGAGATAAAAGTAAAGTAACGTGCAGAAGAAGTGGAAAATGAAGGTCAAGTGTGAGAAAGCAATGATAACTTTGAGCTGCATGTAGTGAAACGAATGTTATGTAGATAGACAACATAAATGATGGTACATGCCGGAAGCGTACGACACTGCAGTGGAGAAATGAAAGTTATATATATATATATATATATATATATATATATATATATATATATATATATATATATATATATATATATATACATATATATATATATTATCCCTGGGGATAGGGGAGAAAGAATACTTCCCACGTATTCCCTGCGTGTCGTAGAAGGCGACTAAAAGGGAAGGGAGCGGGGGGGGGTGTCAAATCCTCCCCTCTCGGTTTTTTTTTTTAATTTTCCAAAAGAAGGGACAGAGAAGGGGGCCAGGTGAGGATATTCTCTCAAAGGTCCAGTCCTCTGTTCTTAACGCAACCTCGCTAATGCGGGAGATGGCGAATAGTATGAAAAAAAAAAAAGTAAAGTGTTTTAGATATCTGGGAGTGGATCTGGCAGCGGATGGAACCATGGAAGCGGAAGTGGATCATAGGGTGGGGGAGGGGCGAAAATCCTGGGAGCCTTGAAGAATGTGTGGAAGTCGAGAACATTATCTCGGAAAGCAAAAATGGGTATGTTTGAAGGAATAGTGGTTCCAACAATGTTGTATGGTTGCGAGGCGTGGGCTATGGATAGAGATGTGCGCAGGAGGATGGATGTGCTGGAAATGAGATGTTTGAGGACAATGTGTGGTGTGAGGTGGTTTGATCGAGTAAGTAACGTAAGGGTAAAAGAGATGTGTGGAAATAAAAAGAGCGTGGTTGAGAGAGCAGAAGAGGGTGTTTTGAAATGGTTTGGGCACATGGAGAGAATGAGTGAGGAAAGATTGACCAAGAGGATATATGTGTCGGAGGTGGAGGGAACGAGAAGTGGGAGACCAAATTGGAGGTGGAAAGATGGAGTGAAAAAGATTTTGTGTGATCGGGGCCTGAACATGCAGGAGGGTGAAAGGAGGGCAAGGAATAGAGTGAATTGGATCGATGTGGTATACCGGGGTTGACGTGCTGTCAATGGATTGAATCAGGGCATGTGAAGCGTCTGGGGTAAACCATGGAAAGCTGTGTAGGTATGTATATTTGCGTGTGTGGACGTATGTATATACATGTGTATGGGGGTGGGTTGGGCCATTTCTTTCGTCTGTTTCCTTGCGCTACCTCGCAAACGCGGGAGACAGCGACAAAAATATATATATATGTATACATACATATATATATATATATATATATATATATATATATATATATATATATATATATATATACCATGTAACATTAAGAATACATTTATCAGTCAAACCCAAGGGGGAGGGGAGGCACAAGTGGGATTGGCTGTGAACCGACTTATAAGAATCGAAAAGAAACATTTGATGACATTACATTTTCCTGTACAAGACCGACATCCAACACCGACAACACAACAAACTCTTCCTTCCCTCACTGATTACATATATATCTCATAACTAGATTCAAATGCAGCCAGTAACACAATAGTCACGAAAACATAACCAACTCAGGAGCAACTTATACACGCTTCCCAAACTTTCTCAGAACCAATATACACACAAACGAATTTTTCCAAATCAAGTTAATCTAGTAGGATAATAAATAAGAAAGTACAAGAGTGAAGAGTTATGGAATAGTGAAGATGAGGAGGGACGAAAACCCGAATGTGGCTCAGCCCTGTACGAGGGAAAGATGAGCCTCCTTTCCCATCTCATCCCATCCAGTCCCATTGTATCACGTCCCATCCTGTCTCAGGTTTCTATACCCTGTGATGTAAATTAAACTCCTTCTTCAATACAACAGTGACAGACTAATACAAACATCGGGAACACTGTAGATTCTAAATCATTCACCAAATCATGAACACGAACGAGAGGAGATATTCCTCGACTGAAGTTCTGACATAATGAAGCAGGCATCGAGACGAAGGTGTTCCAGGCTGGGTCCTTGAGTGATCGGGTGACGCAATAGGCGAGCCCTGGGAGTACTGACCACCACCCACCTCACAACAAGGTATGGTAGACGGAGGGAGGAGGAGGAGGAGAAGCAGGAGGGTTGGGTGAGGAGGACAAGGGAACAGACGGAAGGCAACAGAACATAAAGGAGTTACAGAAGCGAGAAACACGAAGGGAAGTGAAGGAAAAAAAAATGAATAAGGGAAGCGAAAGAGTGAGAGAAGTATAGAATTGGAAGGCTGGGATGGAAACATGGAAAGTGGAGAGACATATACAGAGAAGGAGTAGGAGAATAAAAAAGGAAGAAGTATAAAAATGTGGCAGAGGGAGGGAAATGGATGTTTCAATAACGTGATGAAGAGAGAGAGAGAGAGAGAGAGAGAGAGAGAGAGAGAGAGAGAGAGAGAGAGAGAGAGAGAGAGAGAGAGAGAGAGAGAGAGAGAGAGAGAGAAACGAAAAGGAGGGAGAAATGTGAGGGAAGATTGTAAAGACAAACAACAAAACCCCTTCATAAGAGTCAGACCAAGGTAAGAACTGTTGCACGAAGTAATTAAAAACACAGCAAAGGCCCACACTTGTGTTATCTCGTCAGAGCAGACAACCCGCGTGGTATCTTCTTACCTAAACACAGCAGACAACCCTCCTGTTATCTTCTTACCCCAAAACAACAGACAACACTCGTGCTATCTTGCTATCCTACCACAGAATACGACAGTCTTGTTATCTTATCGTCCCACAGAGAACATGACTGTCGTGTTACGGTGATATCTCAACACACCAGATAACAATCGTGCTATCATCCATATCCATATATCCTGTTATCTCAACAAGACAGATGAGTTATGTGTTATCTTGACATCTAACCCACAGCTTATGATAGCAAATAACTCACGTTATGAGAACACATGAATTGTGTAATCTTATCATCAAAGTGTCTGATAACTGCCTTATCCTAGCAACACAGGAGATAACAGTCTCTTACTCATCAGAAGACAACCGTGCTATCTTTGCTGCCAACACAGCTGAGGAGTTATACTGTCTTTGGTAACATAATAAAACAGAGTCATATTGTCACCAGTAACTTGGCAGGTACTATGGTACTGTACTGTCACCAGAGCAACAACTTCTCAACTATTCTCCCTGGCTTTACTTACTCTAGTAACGTACCATTCGTCTATTCCTCATTTTGTCCCTTTCCTGCTCACTGGCTCTCACAACCATCCACGAAGTCAGTCTCTCTCTCTCTCTCTCTCTCTCTCTCTCTCTCTCTCTCTCTCTCTGAGTGTCCACCACTGGCGTGGCACCATACAAGAAAAAAAAATCTCATTACCATACATCCCCCTCTTCTCTCTTTCTTGTTTTTTTTCCTGTTCTCTTGACAAGACCAAAGACGCGTCCACAACCTCCCACTTCCAGACACGGCAGAAGCCACACGTGAGCTCCCGCAGGCCAAACCTCCTCCAGAAATAACGTCATTGCATTTCTGAACTACGCTAAGTTTCACTGTAAATTTCACGTGAACGATTTCCACTAGGGGCCCCTGTCAGAAACATTAATAAAGTTATTCTTAAAAAGGAATTTCGCGGGGACCAGTTCTCCGAATTCAACTGCCGGTGACATATTCACTACTATTACGAACAGAACACTTTACCACTGGAATAAATTCCATGCCATCTTCCATCAGGACGGATTCCACTCTCAACAAATTCTATCACAATCTCCATACGAATACGTCAGACTGGCGAATTCGGTTTTAAACTCGTGGGGGACAGATTCTCCAACAATTCTCATGATTAAAATCCTGTTACGAAATCCTACGGAGGAAAATGTTCTATAATCCTAACACTGGAACATACTATGTGGCAGCCTTTAGTCCTACTAATCCAACTCTGTTTAATATATCATTTTCTATAGAGGATCACTGGGACGATTTACTAGCGGAGCCTCGACTGAGAGAAGACCGCTGAAATTTCAGAGAGGACAAGTCCCATAGAATCTTCCACTTCCACTCATCAGTTCCACCGTGATTCCAACAAGCACCGCTGTTCATTTCACAAGGGCCACTACAACTGTAAGACTTACAAGAATTACGACAGTTTAAGTTACACTTAAGACACCTGTCATCCCTCCCTCCCTTCTTCCTCTTCTCCTCCAAGAAGATGTCTTTTAACTTACTCCAAGACAAATGCACTTCAATATACCTCGGGACACATTCACAATAACTACCACAAAACTCCATCTAACATCCCCAGATGGAGAACGCTTTATATTCTCCCACGGAAGAGGTCGACAGTAACTTACCTCGAGAGACACACTATCAGAACAATTTCTCTCAGCACAGCCCAGCCAAGGAAGAACCGTCCACCAAACACACGTCAAATGTAGACATAAAAATCACCCAAAACGTAATATTCCTGCCAACCCTGAACACGGCGTTCATAATTCTCATGCTCCCGGGGAAGGAAAATATCCTGAGGCGTTTTTCAGGCGCGTCAGCAAAGAAATTGAAATCCTACATCAAAACAACATCTGTTATAATGACCACAGGATGCAGCTGCCCTCCCCGAGTCCCCTCCCGCCTCCTCTGGCCAACTGGTGGTGCTCTTTGTGCCAGCTAGGCAGTGCATACTTGTCCCGCCCTCTGAACCCGGATTACCATGCTGGCTTAGATGGCAAAAGATATTTGTGTGTGTGTGTGTGTGTGTGTGTGTACCTTATTTTACTTTCCTGCCCAAGGATCCCTTCCATAGGGCTGCCGCAGCGCTCAGAAATGTGATGTGTGTTTGTGGAGACAAAGCAGAATAACTGACGAGTACATGTTCAGTGTGGGAGTTGCATCTTGGCCATGAAGGGTCCTGTGATGTGCCGAGTCGACGTCTATAATGTCTTAGAGATGGTGGCTGGTGTCCAGAATGAAGACGAGAAAAGTAGTAGTTCGTCCATGTCTCGGGAGTGTGGCTTCTTTTGAGTAAATTTCTGGCTGAGAAATATTTAAGACTGGTGGTTGTGGTGTGTGTGTGTGTGTGTGTGTGTGTGTGTGTGTGTGTGTGTGTGTGTGTGTGTGTGAGAGAGTGTGTGTGTGTGTTGGGGGGGGGGGGGGTAAGTGTATGGCAAAGTGAGCTTCTTATTTCTACGTGGGGACTGAAGAGAACTGGGTGCCAGACATGCTGAGTGTTTGTACTGAAAGTCTTCTGTCTCGCTGACCCAGTACTGAATTGGTGTAATTACTAACCAGTCGGCGATGGTGGCGAGTGTTTTGTTTGATTGGTTTGCAGGTTTGTCGTTTGCTTTCAAAAGGGTGGGCGACTTAGCAGGTGAGACGTAAATTAGGTTGGAGTGGATGAAATGTTTGTAAGGGATACGCAGGAATCTCTTGTCCAAAGTGTTTTGAAGGCTTTTGAGATATGTGATGAGGAGAGTGAACGCCTTGTATGTGTCCTATGTGATACCTATCATGACTGGAGTTTGATCAGTAAGAGTAGTTGATCTATTAGGGTATGGGAAGACTGCAGGTTCAGTTCATCTCTCTCAGGTATGAAGAAGGTGATGTTAGATTTCTGTGGGGGATGACACATCTGTTTCGAACGAGTAAACGTTTTGGTTGGGAGACTGCGCTAAACAAGACACCTAACAATTAATGTAAATAAAAGTAACATTATGAAGCTTAGTAGGGAAGATAGAAATGCTGGTTGAAGTGTGAGACTGAGTGGAGAGAAGATGGAGGGAGCGGAGTGATACAAATACTTCGGAGTGGGTATGGCAACGGGTGGAATCATGGAAGTTAAACTTAGCCATAGGATGGGGAGGGTAGCTTAGCTCCTGGATGGAATGAAGAGTGTGTGTAAAGAGAGGTCACTGTCTCTGAGGGCAAGGATTGGCACGTTTGATAGTATAGTATTTCCAAAAGCGTTCTATGGATGCAAGGTAAGGACCCTAGATCAAAGAGTACGGCAGAAGGTGGATATGTTGGAGATGAAATGCCAGAGGACAATATGTGGTGTCAGAAAGGTTGATCGAAAAAAAATGGCGAGGTTAAGAGAGATGTGGAAGTAAGAAGCGTATAGATACGAGACCTGAAGTGGAAGCGTTGAAATGGTATGTACGTATGGAATGGATCAGGAAGGAGAGGTCGACTAAAAAGGATTTACGTGTCAGAAATTAAGGAAATAAGGAAGGTAAGACACCAACTGGAGATGGAAGGATGGAATGAAAGATGTTGTGAGGTGTCGGGGCATGATCATGCAACAGAGGGTAAGAAGGTCATGGGATACAGTGAATATGAGCGCTGTGGTATACATGGGGGCGACGTGTTGTCATTGGGCTGAAACAGGAATATGAAGCTGTCAAGGAAACCACAGGAAAGTCTTGTGTAGGGGAGAATGGATGTGCGTAGGGGGCTCTCATTTCGTTGCATTACACATGGCAATTAAGGAGTGTACCTAAAGAGTACGTGTGAGCAAATGGGACCAGTCTTCGTCTGTACCTGGCGCTAACAAGAGAGGCGGGAAACGACGATCAATGATATATATATATATATATATATATATATATATATATATCATTGATATATATATATATATATATATATATATATATATATATATATATATATATATATATATATCATTGAAGGTCCTAATGAAGGTGGGTCTGCGGCAGGGGTGAGTGCTGTCCCCTTGGCTGTTTAATTTGTTTATGAATGGGGTGGTGAGGGAGGTAAGCATAAGTCTTGTAGAGAAGGGCGAGCATGCAGTCTGTTGGGCATGAAAGGACCCGGAAAGTGAGTCAGTTGCTGTTCGCCGATGATACAGAACTGGTGGCTGATTCGAGTGAGAAACTGCAAAAGTTGGTGACTGAGTTTGGAAAAGTGTGCGAAAGGAGAAAGTTGAGGGTATATGTGAATAAAAGCATGGTTATTTGGTTAAGTAAGGTTGAGGGACAATTTAGTTGGGAGGTAAGTCTGAATGAAGAAAAGTTGGAAGTGAAGTGTTCTATTATGTGGAGGTGGACTTGGAAGTAAATGGAACCATGGAAGCAGAAATTAGTCATAGGGTGGGGGAAGGAATGATGGAGTGAAAAAGATTTTGAGAGATGCGGGGCCTGAACATACAGGAGGGTGAGAGGAGTGCAAAGAATAACGTGAATTGGAAAGATGTGGTACACCGGGGTCGATGTGCAGTCAATGGACCGAACTAGGGCATGTGAAACGTCTGGGGTAAACCATGGAAAGGTTTGTAGGGCCTGGATGTGGAGTGGGAGCTGTGGTTTCGATGCAAAACACATGACAGATGGAGACTGGGTGTGAACGCATGTGGCCTTTTCAGTCTTTTCCTGGAGGTACCTCACTGAAGTAGAAGGTAGCGATGCTGTTTCCTGTGGGGCGGGGTAGCGCTAGGAATGGATGAAGGCAAGTAAGTACGAATATGTGCACAGACACACTCACACACACTCACACACACACATATATATATATATATATATATATATATATATATATATATATATGTGTGTGTGTGTGTGTGTGTGTGTGTGTGTGTGTGTGCATATGACTGGATGGGCCGTTCTTCGTCTGTTTCATGCCGCTACCTCGTTGACGCAGGAAATGGCGATCAGGTATTATAATAATATCAATAATAATAATAAATATATATATATATATATATATATATATATATATATATATATATATATATATATATATATATATATATATATATATTTCGCAACACACCTAAAAGTGTGCCACCAGGAGAGGTGAATGGAAAAACTTTTGGGTGAATGAGGCCTATAAAAATCTGGCAAGCTGCTTACACTAAGAGACCACCACCCTTTTATCTCACCACGACCAATACGTACAAAAGAATAATGATGACTTCGTTACGGGGCAGTTTACTTGTCCGCGAGTATAGGAGAGCCAACCTTGGCGCACCATCGGCAAGGCAGGGTAATGGCCCCGTTAGCATCCTTCCTGGAAGCCACTGAAATATGAATGTTTACAAAGCAGATCAGGGCCGGAGGCTGTAGGGAATGGCCGCTTTTCACCACGGCGGCAAAACACGGCGGCAGTGGTGGTGGTGGTGGTGGCAGCGGCTTAGGTAAGCTCTCGCACCAGGAAAAATAACATATACCTGGCGCTTCCCTCTCTCTCTCTCTCTCTCTCTCTCTCTCTCTCTCTCTCTCTCTCTCTCTCTCTCTCTCTCTCTCTCTCTCTCTCTCTCTCAGATACTGTTGATATATATATATATATATATATATATATATATATATATATATATATATATAAGTTTTTATCGAGGATGTAAGGCCTGTGTACGTGTAGGAAGAGAGGAAAGTGATTTGTTCTCAGTAAATGTAGGTTTGGGGCAGGGGTGTGTGATGTCTCCATGGTTGTTTAATTTGTTTATGGATGGGGTTGTTAGGGAGGTGAATGCAAGAGTTTTGGAAAGAGGGGCAAGTATGAAGTCTGTTGTGGATGAGAGAGCTTGGGAAGTGAGTCAGTTGTTGTTCGCTGATGATACAGCGCTGGTGGCTGATTCATGTGAGAAACTGCAGAAGCTGGTGACTGACTTGGTAAAGTGTGTGAAAGAAGAAAGTTAAGAGTAAATGTGAATAAGAGCAAGGTTATTAGGTACAGTAGGGTTGAGGGTCAAGTCAATTGGGATGTAAGTTTGAATGGAGAAAAACTGGAGGAAGTAAAGTGTTTTAGATATCTGGGAGTGGATCTGGCAGCGGATGGAACCATGGAAGCGGAAGTGAATCATAGGGTGGGGGAGGGGGCGAAAATCCTGGGAGCCTTGAAGAATGTGTGGAAGTCGAGAACATTATCTCGGAAAGCAAAAATGGGTATGTTTGAAGGAATAGTGGTTCCAACAATGTTGTATGGTTGCGAGGCGTGGGCTATGGATAGAGTTGTGCGCAGGAGGGTGGATGTGCTGGAAATGAGATGTTTGAGGACAATGTGTGCTGTGAGGTGGTTTGATCGAGTAAGTAATGTAAGGGTAAGAGAGATGTGTGGAAATAAAAAGAGCGTGGTTGAGAGAGCAGAAGAGGGTGTTTTGAAATGGTTTGGGCACATGGAGAGAATGAGTGAGGAAAGATTGATCAAGAGGATATATGTGTCGGAGGTGGAGGGAACGAGGAGAAGTGGGAGACCAAATTGGAGGTGGAAAGATGGAGTGAAAAAGATTTTGTGTGATCGGGGCCTGAACATGCAGGAGGGTGAAAGGCGGGCAAGGAATAGAGTGAATTGGATCGATGCGGTATACCGGGGTTGACGTGCTGTCAGAGGATTGAATCAGGGCATGTGAAGCGTCTGGGGTAAACCATGGAAAGTTGTGTAGGGCCTGGATGTGGAAAGGGAGCTGTGGTTTCGGGCATTATTGCGTGACAGCTGGAGACTGAGTGTGAACGAATGGGGCCTTTGTTGTCTTTTCCTAGTGCTACCTCGCACACATGAGGGGGGAGGGGGATGGTATTCCATGTGTGGCGAGGTGGCGATGGGGATGAATAGGGGCAGACAGTGTGAATTGTGTGCATGGGTATATATGTATGCGTTTGTGTGTGTGTATATATATGTGTACATTGAGAAGTATAGGTATGTATATTTGCGTGTGTGGGCGTGTGTGTGTGTACATTGTGTATGGAGGTGGGTTGGGCCATTTCTTTCGTCTGTTTCCTTGCGCTACCTCGCAAACGCGGGAGACAGCGACAAAGCAAAATAAATAAATAAATAAATATATATATATATATATATATATATATATATATATATATATATATATATATATATATATATATATATATATATGTGTGTGTGTGTGTGTGTGTGTGTGTGTGTGTGTGTGTTTCTTCATACTTGTTCGCCGTTTCCTGCGTTAACGAGATAGCGCCAGGAACAGATGAAAACAGGCCGCATTCACTCACATCCATTCTCTAATTGTAATGCGCAATGCACCGTCCCCTATCCACCACCAAGACTCATAGCCCTTTCCGAAGTTTTTCCCTACAAGCCGGCTTCTCATGCCATGATTCAGCCCACCGACAGCACGTCGACCCCCGTATACCACATCGCTGCTATCCAGTCGATCAGTGCGCACTTCCCAACCTCTGTATGTTGGTTATTTTAAAGTTATTTGATGATTCACTTTTTCAGAATTTCAATTCATTATTCACCTACAGAAAAACGCCTGAAATAATCTTGAAATGAAACTATAGTTACTTGCCCATTTTCCAAGAGTCCTTTGAAAAATGGCGAAGCCAATGTAATCTGATTATCTATCTCCCAATCACTCCCCTGAAGATTGCTGCTGAGAATTCGTATGTTAGGTTAGGTGAGGTTTTGCCATGCACCTCTGAGGAAATCCTTCTGTTGAACTCCAAAATTTCCAAATTTCCCTGAGTCTCAAATTCCCTCCGACTTTTGTCGCGTTGATTTAAAGTTGTAAATGATGGAGCCATACCTGGATATGAAACCCATGCTCCAGTTAGAGATTCCTTGACTCTAGCATCGAGTGAACGTTTTTGAAGAAAAGAAATAACTAAAAGGTCGTAAGGAAAGTAAATAATGGCCCAACAAATTTTGTAAGGAAGAAGCGGTGTTTACGATCCAGAAACATTTAACAGGAAGAAACAAGGTAGAGAGAGATACACCACTGTACGTCTACAATACTATGCAAGTGTACAAACTGAGCGTACAACAGGAGGCCACGGTGAACAAGGAAAACAGAAATGTTGCAGGTGTACGAGAAAAGCAACACTGCATTACAGGAACAACGAAAGAACAGAGAAGAGGAGGAAGTAACGACAGTGTACGAAAGAAACCGACAGAAAACGAAATGAAACAATTTACAATTTACTGGAAGTAACCATTTACAAGAGGAAGGAAGTCTCTGAGAATTTGTGGTTCACCAAGTCTTAGTCTGGCACGAGTCCTTGTCTTTAGACGGCCCGTCCCTCATTTTCTCTTCTCTGTGAGGAGAGACAGAGCAGCCATGAGAGGGTGAGATCATTAATATGGAGAAGTAAACTAAAGTATACATGATGCAAACGGACAAGGCAAATGGGAAAAAAAAATAGTTGCAGACTAAGTAACAGCATCTAAATAGAAGAGATATGATAAAAAGCAAGTGCTTACAAGAGAAAGTAACTGTATACAAACTGAACAATATGATACAAGAGGAGCAGGAAATTTTGAACGCTTGCAGAGTATTCCTCAACATGAGATGCCAGAGGTAAACCTACCTACGTAATTCCACACTCACAATTCGACAACTTGAGCATGGCTATGGCCGAGACCTCCATCAGGTTAAGGAGTTTTAATAGTCAGCTGCTGGACGGAGGAAGCGACGTGCAGACGGGAGCTGGAGTAGGTGCAAGACTCAAGACACATGCTCGGGGTTAACATGGTAATGCATCATCATCACTTGTGTGGGCTCGGTGGAGTTTGTTATGGCTCGTTCAGGATCGTTAACAATCGTTAGTGTACGTCATATAAAGGCAAAATTTTGAATGAAAATAAAATTCTCTCTCCGGGTTACCTGCCCACAATAAAGTTCATCATAGTCGAAAGCTTTTACCGATATTTTTCGGTGAAAAATCCGATATTTTTAGTTCTGGACAACACGATGGGATTCAGAGCTCAGAAAGTATCCTTTTCACAACATTTTTGTCTACCAATCGACAAAATCTTTTATACATGACCGAAACCAGGTATCCTGTTCTATATAAACGATTGGATTACTTTGGCATATGGATCAGAACGGACAAAATATTACTCAATCAGACCGCAAAGACTTACCTGACAAAAACATTCTGAGAACAACTTCCTTTTATAAACTTTCAGACCCTCAGCTATCGCAGAAGTAAGGCGAAACTTGTCAAAGCGATCAAAGCTCCTTGACATTCCACTTTGGTCGGTGTTTCCTCGAGGGACACTACATTTTTCACATGAAATATTCAATTTTTCGATTTTGAGGAAAACACGTATTTCATATGTGTGTGTGTGTGTGTGTGTGTGTGTGTGTGTGTGTGTGTGTGTGTGTGTGTGTGTGAGCACGAAGGGCGAGGAGCCTTCGGCAGGAAAGATAAGTAATGGACTCAGGTCGAATTCCGACGTTTCTGGAAGCTCAATAAGAACTGTTCTGCATGCCTTCACATTACAAATACTATGAGCAGATTTATCATACCCTGCCATATAGTTTTTCCTTATGACCAGCTTTGGCATACCTCTTGACGATACTTTTCTCGTATCGCTTAAAAAAAAAAGCACCATGTCCCTACACAAGAGTACTAAGGAACTCGTCCAGCCGGTAAGAGCAGAGAAGCTTCACAAAATACTGGAGGCGCACAGCGCATTTTCCTGCAACTTAAATGTCCAGACTGTTATATGAAGACACGACACACCTCTATACGTCTCCTACAGCATAATGTCAACAACTGGCTACTCTCCTTTTCCACTTCCAGTTATCACGTGTCTCCTCCTTCGCAAATTGGGAATTCTCCTTTAACAGATAACCTCGTCATAGAGCTGCGGGTTTTCTATCATCTGGCTTCCCCACGTACTGTCCTCTAGCAAATAACCTCGTTATAGACCATCAGGTCTTCTATTTTATGGCTTTTCTAAGTACTGTCCTCCAGCAGATAACCTGGTCATAAACCATCATGTCTTTTCTTATACGGCTTTCTCATGTACTGTCCTCCAGCAGATAACCTCTTCATAGACCATCAGGTCTTGTGTTAAATGGTTTTCCCATGTACTGTCCTTCAGCGGGTAATCTCGTCATAGACCATCAGGTCTTCTCTTATCTGGCTTTCCCATGTACTGTCCTCCAGCAGATAAACTCGTCATAGACCATCAGGTCTCCTGATATCTGGCTTCTCTATGTACTGTCCTCCTCATCAAAGACCGCCATGTCTTCTGTTACCAGAATTACCCATGCACTCCTTTCCTAAGTCCACTACTTCTAGAACTGCTCCTCTCCTTTACAGGCGTCCTCCATTTCCTAGCTTTCAAGGACGCTACCCAGATCATTCTCTTGTTCCTACCCTATCCTCCAGGGTCACACAACTCAACATGGCTCCCTCTCTGCGCACATCAATGAACAAGGTCAACAACCACTTCCTGCATTTACTTAAGCTTCTTTTTATAGTCGCTTACAGTGCTTTCCTACAGACACTAAATGTGCCCTTCTTATAGCTACTTACCGCTCCCTCCTAAATGCCACTTACCACCCATCTCCCTACCTCACTGCCACTTACTTGGTCTAACTACCTTGTCACTTAATAGCCTCCAATTACCAACCTCATCCCAACCGCCTCGTACTACTCCTTCTCCACTCTCCCTTCCCCTCTGCTCTGCCTCTTGCCACCACCTCCACTCTCTTCTGCCACTTACCACTTCCCCTCTACAATGCTACCCACCACCACCTCCGGTCTACCACTCTGTAGACCAGGCTCGGGGGATGTGGGTGCGGCAGGCAGGCTTGATCACCTCCCAGGCCTGCGTCAGCTCTTCTTCAGAAGCCTCCTCCCGCCAACCACCCACCCTCCTCCCCAGGCAGACGGCTTTGGGGCATGTATAATCTTCTTATGATTGTGAGGCCCTCCGTTAGTCTCTAGTGATTGGGGATTGTGGCCACGGCCAGGGGGATTGGAAGGAGGAGGTGGAGGAAGAGGAGGAGGAGGAGGAGGAGGAGGAGGGCGACGACGACGATGATGGGAAGATATGCTTCCTCTAGTAAGCTTTCACTAGAGACAAGAGGCACTCGCAACACGAAGGCCGCTTTACGTAGTTCCCTCAACCGGAATTTCCCGTTTGTCAACTGCTTTCCGTTCAAAAGGCCGACGTAGCTACAAAGGAAATGTTCAACCATGATACCACATGCATCGGAAACTGGGACCTTCTTCTCATTCTCATATAAATGTGAAATTTGAGGATGTGTCCTTTCTCCCATCAAGCACCAACACGAGCGTGGCGAGAGGTGAGAATATCTGACCTTCATACCAATCGTACTTACTGATACGTGTGTGAACATCACAATCCAGTAAGTAAGGTTTGGAAAATTAGTTTAATGTCCCTATCATGGAGCATACCTTTGGTATACTCGTATTACCGGAGGGGTGTTACCGGACTCCGCCTACTACCGGTTACAACGCGACGGAGAAGTCACCTGCCATAAGGATCTATCATCGTCAAGGATTGGACTGTCTCATTTTAGTGGGGTCCATAATTTCCCTGCTCCTTCGTAGAGCGCAGCTTTGAAGCTGCAGGAACGCTATAAAAGGGTTCGTGAGGCTAAATAATAATAATAATAAAATAATAATAATAATCATAATAACAATAATAATAACAATAATAATGATAATAATAATAATAATAATGATAATAATAATAATAATAACAACATTAATAATAATAGTTACACAAAAGTAACTATAATAGTATTATAATAATATCAACATGAGCCTTCAAGCTTAATATTAACAGACATCTAATTTGTTGGAGACTCGAATATTGAAAATAACAAAGATGTTTATTTACTAGTTATAATATCATACCCTCTGCAATATAATAATAAATAACTTTCTAACAACATACATTATTCATGCTATAACTCCACATTACATGATCTATCTCGGGTATCAAATTACCTGAAAAAGGAAGCGATTACCTCATGTTAGAAAGCCATCACATATTTCGACTCCCCAGACTATCATACACACAGGAGCTCCCGGACGAAGACTAGATATAAACCGAAATATTATTAACAACACGACTTATGACGATAAGATTATCTTTCCACTTACTACATATAATAAGGTGGGTCTTGCGAGAACGACACATGAAACGGAACATACAGATTCGAGCAAGATAAATATACAACAGGATGAAAAAAATACATTATTGCAGCAAATACATTCATGTTAATTATGACTAAAGCATGAATACAATAGAGCTGAACTTCAGTCGCTAAAATTGAAGGCACACAATAAAACACACTGAAGTACAGAAAAACATTCTGTACATCGACAATCCAGGACTTATTCCATCAAGTACAAGTGAAGCAATGGTCCATTGGAGCACATATGCCATGAAACGTACATATATATAGTTACGAATACGATGCTACACAATCACTGTGAGTACTTTACGTAGGCTACCGTTATATATGCAGAGGTTTCGTTCTTCACTGTACAATTCACTGTTACGACTGACGCGAAATATGCGAGTACATGGAAAAGCCAGATAACAGAAGACCTGATAGTCCATGATGAGGTTCTCTGCTGGAGGACGGTACATGGGAAAGCCAGACAACAGACCTGCTAACGTGGCTGTTTGGGAGACAGATGGAAAGAGAGGAGTTATGCAATAGCTACAGTATGTGCCTCTGACCTTTGCAACTGCTTATTGGATTAAAATTTGAAGGCCAGAGACTAGGTACACGAAAGGATTCACATGGAATGAGAATTCTTTGATGTGATAGAAAGATACTTACGCGTGTGTGTGTGTGTGTGTGTGTGTGTGTGTGTGTGTGTGTGTGTGTGTGTGTGTGTGTGTGTGTAATCACCTACATGTATTTACAATAGTACACAATACTTACGACGAGATTTTGCCGAAAGGTAGGACGATCGCGTAGCGCTCACAAGAAAATTTGATGAATAACGAGTGACGTGAGTTACGTGTTGCCACGTGTTGTGCGTGAGGAGGAGTGTATGTCTGTGAGCTGAATGCCAGCAGCTCATGGACAACAACCTCTGCCAAAGAGGCGAACTTGACAACCACTGAAGTGACGTTTCACAGCCCCACCGTCACCATCCCTCCCGATACCGAAGAGATAGTACCTCCTGGTCGATGGCGGCTTACCATCTACTACCTAGGTGAAGGAAGAGTACCTTTAAGTACCTAAGACGCGATTTTACCAAAATGGCAGAACTGGTGCGTACTGTGGAGAGGGAGGGAGGGAATATCTAAACACAGACCCTTACCGATGACACGAAGACATGTTTCGTGAGAATACGACAGCACCGTAACACTAGTATGTTGTGCGAATATCAACAAACCCAGCCAGCGGGGTTCTCGAGATTTGGACACCTGCTGTACATCACAGCTCAGTGCACGGCTGCTCGTGGGAGGAAAAACAAGATCGAGGTGGGAGCAGAGCAGCTACTTAGCGAGCTTAAGGCTTCCTCACAAAGCAGAACCTCCTGAAAGCCTGTTCGGCGACCAGGAACCCCCAAGTACATTCCATCGAGAAAACGGCAGATATTCTCGAGAAACCCAACCTATCTCAGCTTGACATAGATCGAAAACCTCTAAGCAAAAGTCCACACAGCCAATACAAACTCTAAGGATAATGTACCTAACAAATTGCAATACTTAAAAAAAAGGTCTACACACACACAATGAAAATCCAAAGCAAACACAAATTTCAAAAACGTCAAAGGATACCATGCCCAATACCCAATAATTCCCAGCAAAATTATACGCAACTCATTGCCAACAATCAAGTCAATACGAAGACAATGAATAATAGGAAACGTCTACCAGTTACATAATAATAATAATAATAATAAGAAGAAGAAGAGAAGAAGAAGAAGAAGAAGAAGAAGAAGAAGAAGAAGAAGAAAAAGAAGAAGACGAAACAAATACATCATAATCTCAGCAATGGTTCACTTTCCATCTTCTATAAGTACTGCTTTGGGTTTTGCCCCCGAGAGCTGGCTGCTTGTGTGCCCCCACCACTAGCCTAGACTACACAGTACTCGTCAGGCTGCTACGTCACATGATTACTGTGTGACCGTTGACCGTTTTGTTAACTGTTTCTTTCCCAACACCTCGAAGCTTTGGAACTCTCTACCCTTTCGTGTCTTTCCCAATAACTATGACCTGGCATATTTCAAACGATAAGTCTTTTACTATCACCAGAATTCGTAAATACTTTCCCTTGTCACTTCTTTTTCCCGCGACTGGAACCAACATGGTGACAAAGAGTTCATCGCTAAAGCAGGAACTTAAAAACTAGAAATGAAAGTCAACGTTGCAAGGAAGAACTCTTCAAAAATTATAATAACCTAAGAACTAAAAGAAGAGTTAACCATAATCACGAGAAACCAAAACAAGGTCTACCAGTGCGGTAAGACCTTAAGAGAAAAATCTAGCTACGACCAACCTAGACAAAACCTACAAGCAACTAGTGAACTTACAGTCTAATCATTTATGACAACCTAAATAAAGTCTACTAACCGAAGAGCTTGAGAGAGAAAACATATAACGTTACGAACATTTGCTGTAAAGTCTTCTAGCGACCAAAGAACTTAAAGAAAAGTCAATCCAGTAACGAGAACCTCAAGAAAGTCTTCTTGCGACCAAATTACCTCAAGTCTATCCAGTTACCCAAGGAACTCAGGGCCGATAAGACTATCTGAGCCACAAGAGGGCCCGTAATTCAGTTGGCCACCTGGGGGCACCTCCGCTGGCACCATCCAGCAAGCGCTGGTGTAGCGAGGCTCTGGTACCGTGTGGGGTTACGTGTGACTTCAAGGATGAGCGGCGAACCCTCGACAGCCAAGGATATTAGCACAGCAGGGGGAGTCTCGCAGCGATCCAGAACGTTAAGAAGAAAGGAAATTGGCAAGACGGCGATGGGGTTGTTGGGAGGACTTGGGATATTGGTAAAAGAAAGGGATTGGAATATAAGATGATTGGAAGGTAAAACATGGCAAAAAAATACTATAGAAAACGATAAACAATGGAAGGAAATGTAGAAAAAAACGATAAGAAATAAAAATTTGTGGAAGTGAATTATGAAGGATGGCATGAAACGTTATGTAGGTCTAGGAAAATATGTGGTAAAATTTTTCTTCCTCTTTTGTTTAAAAAAAGACGCATGAAAGGCGAGGTGAGGAAAACATGAAAGACAAGGAAAAAAGGGAAAAGAGATAAAGAATAAGACACACAACAGAAGATGACAAATGGAAGCCTGGGGTAAATCACATTAGAAATAAAGATAATTAATAAAAACGTGCTAAAAGTTTATCAAGATAAGGTATTTCATCAATACAGGAGAAAAACGATATAAAACTCACAGTTTCTTAAAAGTTAACACCAAGAAGGAGCATTCACTTCTTACAGAGGAGCAAAAATGTGTCTTTATTACCCAAAACTGCTGCTGGCAACTGTCGAACGCATGGGCGAAGATACACATGGATGGACATAATAAATGCAAACGAACGAAAAAAAAAAAAAAAAAATCAGGATGGACGAATAGAAAGAGAAAGATTAATGGACTAAAACACACATGAATGTACGAAAACATCACATGAACGGAATAAAATAAATCCAAAAATGCTCTTCTAAATACGGACGGAAGAATATAAGCACGAACGTATGAAGACAAACATACGAAGCTAAACCTGAACATGTGAATATAAACACATGACAACGGACGAACGGGCGACCAAACAGATTCAAAGCTAAGCCTGGTTAAAGCCGAGGACAAAACTACGTCTGTCACTGAACAAATGTTTTGCAGACGATTCTGATGGAAATGGAAATATCCCAGTATTCAGACGTGGGTACCCAAATATGCGCCAGTATTATCAACGAAACCTCACAATGGGATGTAGTTTAACCGAAAGCCACAACACGACATTAGTTTAACTTAGGCCTCACCAATGTCGTGCCAGTTCTCTAAGAAAGGAGGTATGGAAACTGCACCCGTAAACATATAAGTATCTCTGTTGATTGTGACTTACATAATGTTGAAAGATGTTATCAGAAAACAACACCAAACTTAAGTTTAACCGAGGCCACACCAAATACTAACTAAACTACGATCACATCAGAAAATGGTTTCAAGAAAACTACATCAGACACAAAGTCACACCACCTAGACACAGGTTCAGCAAAGTCCACACGACACGGGTTCAACTAAAGCCATTTCAGACAGTAACTTAATTGAGGTCACTGTTTGGTGTGTGGCGTCTACCACATGTATCAGATAACTGATACAAACGTAACTTTGACCAGAGACACCAGAGACGTATCTGATTCACAACAACGTATATGTTGGTCTATGCGCCGACGTTTATACCTTCCTCAACTGTGTATATAAGAGGTTGGTCTGAAGGCCCGAGTTTTGCCCAATAAAGTGAGTAAAAGGTGAAAAAAGTAACTGCCGCTGCAGCATCTGCACTACGGAATAAAATGCCACAGACCGTTTCTTGGTAAAATATAATGATTTCTGGACAGCATTGTGTCGCGTACACTGAGCGGTCTATGAATAAATCCAACATGGATTCTAGTCTCGCATTCGTTTTAGATATACACAATGTATAAATAATTGGACATGGAAGGCTCTTTGTGGGCAAGGGTTATGAATAGCCGAGCAGACGAAGGCCGGATGCAAATATCATTTATAACCAACATGAAAACCAAAACCATGTTTGATGTGTTTGACAAAGGGAAGCACAACACATGCACTCCTCTACGCTGGGGTTTGCACTTAATTAACCAAATTCTGATATGGAAAAAAAAAACTATTGACCTTGTAATTGTTATCCAAATGGCATTGTTTTTTTAGTGCTTTGAGCTGGACTGAATTGGTGGGCAAAATAATACCCCCCACCCCCTGTTATTTTACTGATAACTGACTCCCATTCTCAAATTATATCAGAGCGAAAACAATTTTCGGTTTGAATAGAAAATTTACAAAATTGTTTCAGAACTTTCATAGGTTCCTGAAAATCATTTGGTCTACCGATCAAGCTGCCACATACGTAATGTTTTAAAATAAAAAATAAAGTACTTTTAAGGACAAAAAAATTCATTGAGAATTACTTTAACATCAACCCAAAATAGTCATGTAATTATTTTACTCTTTTTTTCCCCTTTACTGAACAAAGCTCCGGCGCTGCATGTCGCCATACGAAGCATTAAACGAGTCGGTATCATATTCCCTTTGTACTGGTCTACTGCATTCCCTTTCACCAGCTGGTGGAATTTATTATAGAGAATTTCCTGTGCTAGGCTGAGGCAAACATAGTTTTATCAGTATTTCGAGTTATTAACTGTCAGGGTTGACATTAAAGCAGGGAAGGGACGGTAGTATGTGCCTCTGCCGCTGAACACGAAACGTGATGCCCAACGCGGATTCGACTCTGGAATGAATCCTTTGAACCAGCGGCTGAACCCCGTGTCGAGCCACACATATAGTTCGTTTCAGTTCATTTTTTTTTCTATTGAAGTGATGAATAGGATGTAGGTATTATGTATCTTGTATCCATGTATCAACCACCTTATTCTGTAATGACAACCTTTTCTTAAACCAATAAGAAGATATGTTTACAACTGGTAAAGATTACAACTGGTAGGGCCAACGATCTAGTGTCAGATGTAAACCATGTTGTTCAGTAGTACAACATGGTGTTGGGTGCTGAAACCAGATAAGGATATCGCTTCGAAAACACTGCTTTGCAGATTAGCAAACTAAGCGTCTGCAGACATCTTGGGCTGAAGCTACGATATCCCAGCTTACATTCAAACCTTGACAGTGTCAGATGAACAAGATATCCCCATAAGTAGGTTATGTAGCTTTGACGTGGATCTCACGACGACAATGTTATCTGGCTGGCTTAGCTAATTGTATCATTCAAGTTTCTCTCTACTCGTATGGATGCCGCTTCGTTGCGATCCCTCAAGTGCTGTAAAGTTTGGTGACGATTAAAGTCATTATATTCGCACCACAGGTCCTAGGTGGTAGTTAGGAGCTCTAACGAACTAACTACCCGTCCGTCACTTGTACTTCTAGTCCGAGGTAGTGGTACTTGAGAGTTCTAACAACCTAACCACTCGCCCTTCACTTGTACTGAGAGTTCCAGGGGGTAGTTAGGCCTAACGACTTAAGTATTTGTCCTTCTCTTGTACCTCAGTTCCTAAGAAATATTAAGGAGCTCTAACGAGCTAACTACCAGTCATCCAAACCCAAACACCTTAAT
Organism: Panulirus ornatus; assembly: GCF_036320965.1. Classification (NCBI taxonomy): domain Eukaryota; kingdom Metazoa; phylum Arthropoda; class Malacostraca; order Decapoda; family Palinuridae; genus Panulirus; species Panulirus ornatus. Next base: position 25,069,538 of record NC_092231.1, on the reverse strand, counting down.
CCGGTTTTCCATTATCAAACTTCGAGTCCCAAGAGGGAGCTCTGAGCAACACAACCTCAACTCCCGTCTTCTACTGGCAGTATGTTGTACCCCAGGTGGCAGAGGTGAGGAGCCAAGCAGAATATGTGGTTTGTGAAGAGCCTAGTTAGAGATATGGAACCACGTATATACGACAGGTACATGTGATCGCTGGAACGTTTAATAAGGCTGAAGCCGACGGATCCTCCCCGGGTAAACAAAACACGAACGTTTTTCAATGGTTCCTTGAAACTGCTTGGCGATTCCTGTCAATTCCGATAAACAAGGGAAAAAGACTTTTTCTGAGCAGCAAACGAGATTTCGAGCAGAAACATTGCTCAAAAAAATTACCTAAAGTCTGACGAAAGAGAAGCCAAGATCAGATGCTAGTATTGGTGTTAGAGGTTGTGAAGAAGCAACAGGAGGAAGTGTTATCCTTCACTGCCAAGGATCCTATATATATAATGGGACTTCCTTCCCTTCTAGGCTTTTCTACAAGTCATACTCAACATGAATTCGTACTCTCTCTCTCTCTCTCTCTCTCTCTCTCTCTCTCTCTCTCTCTCTCTCTCTCTCTCCCTCCCCGCTGTGCTCATGTCATTTCCTCTGTGACCTGCGACCCTTCAAGAACATGTTGGAGGCAACGCCGCATTCATACCCCAACCGTCGTACCGTCGTAAACAGATCAAAGGCGGTACACTCGTCTTTAATGATCCTACTGTCGTGCTCAAAGGCTCTACTGTAAGAGGAGGGCGGAGTAATGCGTGATGGTGATGACTTGAGAACCGAGAGGAAAAAAAAAAAAAAGAGGATATCGAAATCTGAAGTGTCATCATGAAAAGACTGAATCGTCTACAGTGAAGCCTGAAGCGGAGGCGCTGAAGTCTAGAGAACGTCGGCAAAGTAGTTTGGAAAGTTGACATCGAAGTCATGAACATGAACGAGGTCTGTCAGCTGGAGCACTTGTGTCAATAATGATGCGACAGAACGTGTGACCTTCATATCCTTAGTTGACAGAATTAGAGAAAAAAAAAGCAAGGCTTTAGAAATAAGAGTAACTTGCGTAACATAGATGGCACCAAAGCAACGAAGGTTAAAAAAGGAAGACGTGACAAAGACATGCGTAGCCAGGAAGACACACGAAGATGAAAAGAAGCGAGCAAGTCAGTTGATGTGCTTTGGCACTGTAGAACATATTACATTATATATTCTAAAACTGGCGAGGAAGATTGATATGCTAAGGATGGAACTGCGAGAGACAAGGGAGAAAGACACCTTGAGAGCTGAACAGCCTCAGTGGATCAGCGCTGGAAGCCTTGTGGGTAGAGTCTCTTGGTAATGACACCATGGGACCAAGGGACCAACCAGGACACAATGTCCTGGGGAGGGAGTCTCACATACGCCTCTGGTAACCAAGAGTCGAAGTAGAAAGATACTTTATGGGAAACACTTGTAAACGACCGTGGGAATCTTTATTCATTAGCTCATGCACTCGAGTAATTGCTTAAAGTAAACAAGTCATCACTTTAAGTAATTAAGCGATCCCTTTATGTAACAAAGTCATACCTTCATGTACTCTTGTAATTCTTGAAAATAAACAAGTCATCATTTCATACAAGTTATTTCTTCAAGTGAATAAGTCATTACTTCATGTAATTAAAGTACTTCTTCAAAGTGCACAAGTCATTACTTTTAAGTAAATAAGTCGATTCCGTAATAGAAAACAATGTGAGGATTTTACCCTTTTCAACACAAGATCCATCCAAGAAAGCTGTGTAGGGCTTAAGGGTAATAAAGGCTAGGTAAATGTACTGAATAACAAAAAAGATAAAGAAAAAAACCTGATCATGGACAGTTGAAGCATAACAGGCATCATTTCAGTTCTCCTTCACCATCATCGTCAGATCATACCTAAGCACTAAGCTCCCACAGTAAACTCCCTTCCGACTCAAGACCAGAAGACAGTGGCCTACGCACACAAATCCCACACTGATATGCCGTGTGCTCATAAGGCCTTCCCTACGTATACGGTACTACACGTGATATTGTATATTTGTATGAAAGGAGTCAATGCTTTTGACTTCAAGCAACTTTCTCAACTCTCCCTTGAGCTGAAGGTACGTGTGTGTGTGTGTGTGTGTGTGTGTGTGTGTGTGTGTGTGTGTGTGTGTGTGTGTGTAAGCAGAGAGGAGGGGTGTTGGGAGAGATCAGACAATACATGCACACGATGGAATTCAGCGAAACAGTTCCTCTCTTTATCTTGTGCTGGCTGGACGCGTGGAACTCTTCTGGAAGAGACGAGTATTACTACCACACTCACCGCTTTCTAGATATAGACCCTAACGTGATCACTTACCCATTCTCTGCTTCATTTAGCAATAACCACTGTACCCTGAGGTCACATTAACGATAAGTGACGGCCACTGAAGCTATAATGACGATAACTAATGTCGCATTATCTATCTATCTATCTATCTATCTATCTATACACACACACACACACATATATATATATATATATATATATATATATATATATATATATATATATATATATATATATATATATATATATATAATTTAGTTTCATTTATTTATTATACTTTGTCGCTGTCTCCCGCGTTAGCGAGGTGGCGCAAGGAAAGACGAAGAATGGCCCAACCCACCCACATACACATGTACATACATACACGCCTACACACGCACATATACATACCTATAAATTTCAACGTATACATACATATACATACACAGACATATACACATCTACACATGTACATATTCATACTTGCTGCCTTTATCCATTCCATCGCCACCCCGCCACACATGAAATAGCATCCCCCAAACAGTATATATATAGAGATAGATAGATAGATAGATAGATAGACAGATGCATAGAAAGATAAATAGATACAGATAGATAGGGAGAGAGAGACATACCAACTCTAACCATTACACTTAAAAAAAAAAACGAAAAGTAGTCTATATTTAAGCTTTACCATTTGAGGCCGACTCATTAGAATTGTAATCAATGGATACAGTCGTATAATACAGCCGTATTGATGGTGGTCGTCAATGCCAGCAAGCCAGCGAAAATGCTGCAATGATAACCCGTAGAAATAATGTTCCGACGAGGGAAAAAAACACTCGCTGATAACCCCAGCAATACAAGCTAAGTAAATTGAACCATAAAACAAGAGGATTATGGGAATCTGTGACAACTTAAATGACACACAACGTGCGTTATGAGGCTTTAAATCAAAAACACCTAAATTTACGGTCAGTAGGTTGTGGACAGCAGCCGCCCAGGGATGTACTACCCTCATGACTTAGGAGTGTTGAAGTGACGCCCGGAACCATCGTACACTCTCAGTGTCAGGAGGTTGAAGACAACAGCCGTCCAGGGATGTACTACACTCCTGACGTAGGAGTGCTGAAGTGATGGCCGGAACCATCTTACAAACAATACGAGAATGAAGCGATCTAGAACAAGAATCATTAACACACAAAGCACTGGAGGTACATGATCACCCTAGAGAGAGAGAGAGAGAGAGAGAGAGAGAGAGAGAGAGAGAGAGAGAGAGAGAGAGAGAAAGGATAAAGACAAAGGTCTCACCTGGACAATGAAACGACGGATATAATAACGTGAGAAAAATCATTTCAAGAAGTTTCAACAATCTAAGAAGAGAGAGTCTCTGTGTTGCGTGTCCTCACGCAACACTCGTGCAAACAACGCCCATATCAACACAACAAAACATGAATACAACATTACAGCAGCACACTGGACACGGGCATACCAAACAACGTAATCTCCTGGACACATATGGAACACAATCTACAGTGCCATACGAAACTGACGTTGAAAACACAAAGGTCCCTCACCAAACACTGACCATTACCGGGAACACTCAAAACAACTCACATGACAAACTAAGCAACACAAATGATCACAACAAACGATATGACGAACCGGAGGCAAACAAAATCTCAAAACGACATACATAAAATGAAGTACAAACAACAAAACGAAGTACATTAGATATCTGGGAGTGGATCTGTCAGCGGATGGAACCATGGAAGCGGAAGTGGATCATAGGGTGGGGGAGGGGGCGAAAATTTTGGGAGCCTTGAAAAATGTGTGGAAGTCGAGAACATTATCTCGGAAAGCAAAAATGGGTATGTTTGAAGGAATAGTGGTTCCAACAATGTTGTATGGTTGCGAGGCGTGGGCTATGGATAGAGTTGTGCGCAGGAGGATGGATGTGCTGGAAATGAGATGTTTGAGGACAATGTGTGGTGTGAGGTGGTTTGATCGAGTAAGTAACGTAAGGGTAAGAGAGATGTGTGGAAATAAAAAGAGCGTGGTTGAGAGAGCAGAAGAGGGTGTTTTGAAATGGTTTGGGCACATGGAGAGAATGAGTGAGGAAAGATTGACCAAGAGGATATATGTGTCGGAGGTGGAGGGAACGAGGAGAAGAGGAAGACCAAATTGGAGGTGGAAAGATGGAGTGAAAAAGATTTTGTGTGATCGGGGCCTGAACATGCAGGAGGGTGAAAGGAGGGCAAGGAATAGAGTGAATTGGAGCGATGTGGTATACAGGGGTTGACGTGCTGTCAGTGGAGTGAATCAAGGCATGTGAAGCGTCTGGGGTAAACCATGGAAAGCTGTGTAGGTATGTATATTTGCGTGTGTGGACGTGTGTATGTACATGTGTATGGGGGGGGGGGGTTGGGCCATTTCTTTCGTCTGTTTCCTTGCGCTACCTCGCAAACGCGGGAGACAGCGACAAAGTATAAAAAAAAAAAAAAAATATATATATATATATATATATGTGTGTGTGTGTGTGTGTGTGTGTGTGTGTGTGTTTAATAAATGCTCCAGGCCCAATTTCTATGAGAGTCCTGGTGTTACCCAGTTGCTCTTCTTAAAAGATGCTGCAACTCAAGGCTGCACTACTTCCAGTAGCAGGGAAATATGGGCTCCTTTGGAATCAGAAGTTCTTTGACGAGACTTTACTTCCAATGACACAGCCTCATCGAAGGAGACTTTACACTCGCTATAACACACACACACATACATACATACATACATACATACATACATACATACATACATATATATATATATATATATATATATATATATATATATATATATATATATATATATATATATATATATATATATAATATATAAATATATAAATATATATATATATATATATATATATATATATATATATATATATATATATATATATATATAAACTCAATGTACACCACAAATAAACAATAGTAAACAAAAACTGCAGAATGTAAAGACGACAACTCAAGAAGAATCAAGCTATCTGAACATTGTACATGGCGTAAACAAAGAGCAATAACAGTGGCTGAAAACACTTTAATAACATTTAATAACATCCTATACTAAAAACTAGGACAAGAAAAACGTACAAGAAAAGAATTGCATTTGGAATATCTACATCAGGAAAACAAACATAAAATTACATGTACATAAAGAAAAACATATATAACCTATGTGTATACAATGATATCTGCACAAACCCACGTGCAAACAAGGAGAAAACATACACAAACTACATTATAGACACAAACGTACGCAAACTACATGTTTACACCTAAGCCAACAAGCTATGTGTATAAACAGAGAAAACATACAAAAACTAAGTACACAATGAGGAAACGTACGTAAAACTACTAGCGTACAACCCCCCAAAAAATTTTAAGGACCTATACAGGGAGAAAACTTACACCGAGACGCACATTGCCTATCTTCCTTGTTCAAAGTCTCGACTTAAAGATAATGAAATAGAAAAAAAAAATTGTGTCGTACAAAAATCCGCTCCTAATACGGGAAAAGGAGAAAAAGAATTATTTTTTTTTCACCATTGAGTTAACGAGGTAATTGGAGGCGATGGAAGGGCCATTAAAGGAGGAGGAAAGCCTCATGTGTCTGTTTCCTTGTTTGTAAGATGTGGCCATAGAACATCCGGGTCCCTGAACGCTGTCGAAGTCTTTTTACGTATCTTCATCCGAAGTAAACTCAGTATCTTTTAGGAATCTTTATATTATCTAATTTTCTACAGATAAGAATATATCGAAAACAAATGCATGTAATCCACCTTTGTTTATCCACTGTATAACGACTCTCTCTCTCTCTCTCTCTCTCTCTCTCTCTCTGCGTATATATATATATATATATATATATATATATATATATATATATATATATATATATATATATATAACTGAATACGACAGCATATTTAGAGTTAATCTTCTTTCTTATGTTCTCTAATTTTCTCTATATCATTCTATCATTGGGTGGGTGCTGAAACACCAGTTGTCCAAAATTATCCATTTCGCTTAATCAAGCTTTCGCCTTCAGAAGCATCATGTTGAATCTAAAAAAAAAAAAAAAAAAAAAAAAAAAAAAAAAAAAAAAAAAAATTCTTCACAAAACTTGGATATGAAATGTTTAAATACAAACAAAATGTATACAAGAAACACACTCGGACACCCCCCCCCCCCAGTACGTAGCGCATAAAAAGTAACGGAAAACACGAAAAGCGATACCAATTAACATCATCATGACGGGTGGTATAACGTACAGTTTAAATACGAAATATGGAAAACAGAGATATAGAAGAACTTACAGTTCAGGAAACACAGAAGACCAATATCAAAACGAAGTAGGAATACAGGCAGTCCACCACTAAATACACTAAGATGGGCCAAGCGAGACTGTTAGTGTCCAGGTGTGGAGTTTGAAGTCAGGTTGGGCTCGTCTGATTCTCTCTTGACACTCGTGACCCAACACCAGGTGGGGTCAGTGACACTTTCCTCCTGTCCTGAAATGGCAGACTCGGTAGCTTGTGGCGGGTTTGCGACGTGGTCCTAAAACAATACTAGGTCTACGTCCTATTAGCCGGCTATCAAGGAGGTGTATGGCGATGGTCATATATAGGAGGCGGAAAATAGATGTCAAGCACTTCCGTATATGACATTGTATTTACAATGTAATATGCGAGAGCGCTTGATCTGGGTCTTATGTACACTTGCTACTTGCGTGCTCTTAGCATAGAGAGAGAACGAGAGAGAGAGAGAGAGAGAGAGAGAGAGAGAGAGAGAGAGAGAGAGAGAGAGAGAGAGAGAGAGAGAGAGAGAGAGAGAGAATCGCAGACTTCAATGAATCGCTCTTTTACTCTGGATGAACAGCATCATGGGGCCAATGCCTAACATAGCCATTCACCCATCTATCCTCGCGGAGAGTGGACGACGGCTACACGACAGTGATAGAGGGAGAACACAGATAGAAGATCCAAGCTTCTATACACTACAAACCATTGCGAGATATCATCTCTTCTGAAATTCCAGGAGCTTAATTCCCTCCCAATTGTAATTAAATGGAATCCTTTGGCAAAGGTAATACAAAACTTGACGTCAACTGATTACATCAAACCTTTTCCTGAGGAGGCAGAACGTAGCTAAAGGACGGGCCGGCCTTACTCGTTCTAAATAATTAATCATTCCCTCTTGACCACCAACACAAAGGCAAGATACCCCCCTCCCACTCCTCTGTTCTAGTCGGAATTCCAAGCTCGAACTCACCAAAGCCGGGCGAGATTTCCGAAGAAAAAGATTTGGAAGTGTTTTTTAAGGAGAAGCTCAGAAGCAACAAGTACTTCGGCTGGGGGCGGGAGACTCTCTCTCTCTCTCTCTCTCTCTCTCTCTCTCTCTCTCTCTCTCTCTCTCTCTCTCTCTCTCTCTCTCTAAGTTCCACACCCTTGGCCCAAGGTATTGTCTTTTTTCTTGTTAGCCTCGCAGTGTCATTTGGTAAAATCTCATCGGTGAGTACTCGCTAGTCTCTCTCTCTCTCTCTCTCTCTCTCTCTCTCTCTCTCTCTCTCTCTCTCTCTCTCTCTCTCTCTCTCTCCCCCCATACGGCAATTTGTACCGTCGAATACAGGTACTCAACACACATGATGATGTTACTATTATTTTTCGACTTTTTCCCAATGATCTCAACACAAACCCTGGTCGGTCGGCAGGTAGGTCAGGTAATTGAGGAAACATTTATCCACATCTGGAAGTAGAAGATTCATCTGGTGGAACGTGCTTCATCCACAGATGTGAGATTCGTACACACCTGGCAGAGAAGATTCATCCACATTTGGAAGTGAGAATATTCATACATATCTGATAAAATTCATCCATAAGGGTGATATTGTGGCATGAAGCAGTATGACAACCGACCAGATCTGTGGGGATATAGCGCTCGAGTCAAGACCAGTCAAGGGAGGAACATTAACCAAAGTTCTGCGAAGGTGATTAAAAAACCTCGACTTTGTAAAGAAGGTCAAAGTTCAAGGACATTTTGGCCAAGCGGTTTGTGTGGTACCGTCAACCAGGATATATGTTTTAGGCATAAGCAACAAAAAAATAAAGAAAGAAAGAGGAAAATATGTGAATTCATTGAAGGTGAAGGTGGTCAATTCATTTCACGTGGTAAGGTCGTTCGGCACGTAAGTCTGAACTCAATTCACGTGAAAATGCTCAGAGTTCCTTCAACCCACCACGTCATCCAGCCCACTACGTCATTAAGCCCACCACGTCATCCAGCCCAACAAGTCATCCAGCCCACCATCTCATCCAGCCCAACACCTCATTCAGCCCACCACGTCATCCAGCCCAACAAGTCATCCAGCCCACCATCTTATCCAGCCCAACACCTCATCCAGACCACCACCTCATCCAGCCCACCACGTCATGACTGTAATTTACGTGACACTAGTGAGACTCTTACAAACCTTCACAATAACACCGATACGTAGACAACGACCAAACAATTTATCACACACACTCGTTTTCTAAATACAAACTTGTTCCTGCATTATATTTCAACTAAATCTTGAGCCGCTAGCACACGGAAGTCTTACAACGATATACACATCACTTCGCAAACACAGTACTTGCAACAGTGCCTTCGTCAAATTACATCACAATGAGAACATGCGAATGTATGTTTCCCCAGGTACATTATGAGCGCAAGTTGATAAAACAGACATCATCAGACTGATTCTAAACCCTCCTCTGCTGAAGCCGTCCTTCTGATAAGACATAAACTGGTCGTATCAACATCGTTTCCATTTGAAAAACAATCCCTCACAGAAATTACAGGAACAACAACAGCAACAACAACAACAACAATAATAATAATAATAATAATAATAATAATAATAATAATAATAATAATAATAATAGTAATAATAATAATAATAATAATAATAATAATAATAATAATACAGGTATAATCACATCTACACGAGTCACAAGTTCTATTAGAATCACATCTAAGAATCATGAGACGAAATGTATTTTGAAAAGGACGTATCAATTTCTGTCCATGTTAAAATATCAACGACGGAAGTACGACGCTTCGACCCTCTAGGACGACGGTTCGACCCTCGAGGACGACGGTACGATCCCTGAACACGACGGTTCGACCCTCAAGGACGACAGTACGATCCCTGAACACGACGGTTCGACCCTCGAGGGCGACGGTACGATCCCTGAACACGACGGTTCGATCCTCGAGGACGACGGTTCGATCCTCGAGGACGACGGTTCGACCTTCGAGGAAGACGGTACGATCCCTAAACACGACGGTTCGACCCTCGAGGACAACGGTACGATCACTGAGCACAAAACTTCGACCCTTAAGTACGGTGGTACGGTCACCAAGCACGATATTACGAAAATTTCGACCCTATGTCCATTTGCAGCAACGGTTCGACCCCTGGGCAAGGCGTTACGATCACTGAGCACAACGGTTCGACCCTCGTGGACGACGGTACGCCCCTTGGTTGCGATGGTGTGGCTTTTGACCTGACCCTTGAAGGGTTGTACCGTTGTGCTCAAGGGTCGTGCTCTACTGGTGAAGTCACGGCGGTGATGAGCACACAGGAACCCACACAGTTCAGGTGTGTGACTACACTCCTCAATATCTGGAAGAGTAAAAGTCGAACAATTTTGAACCTACTTAAGAGGAAAAAGTAATTAATCAGATCATTACAAAATCCTAACTGTACGACTGCAACTTATCTGACGCATCATAAATCCTTATGCATCAGTGGTTCCTGTGCATTACGTATGACAACTAGAGAATGGATGTGAGCCGATGTGGCCTTTTCTCCGTCTGTTCCTGGCGCTACCTCGCACCAAAGAGCATAACCCAGATAATTCTAAAACTGTATAGACAAAATTATTCAAATCATGCAGCAAACATGGAAGATATTCAAATCATACAACTGACAAGCAATTCATTCAACGTATGCAATCGATAACTTTTTACAATACACAATGGACAATCAAGGTATTCGGAGGATACAGGCCATAAGCAAATTATCTAGCATTCGAGCGTACGATCGCTGAATGAGCACTTTTAATATCTGATGTGTATGACAAAGGCATTAGTCTTCATTTACAGAACACAACCTCACATGAAAGGAAACTGTTACGAGCCTTCATGGTTGGCTGGCTGGTTGGGTGTGTTTTTTGGCCAGGGTCATTTAGACCCGTCAACTTCAAGCACTAACCACCAAACAGGAAAATCTTCAAAGCTTTCTTCATAGTTCAAGATGATTCCAAGACCACATATACGCTGTCACTAAGCATCTACGACCTTATCAAGAACCCTCACTGTGTACGCGTTCCAATGTTTCTTGTTCCTACGTTTCCAACTTAAGATGTCGAAGAAAAGTAGCTTTGTATAAATTTCATTATATTTCGGCAAATAAAAGACCGATCAAAATATCATTCACACAAGGCAAGGTTCTATAATAAATAAGAATTCCAAAGCACAGGCGATTTCGTAACACGTGATAAAAAAAAAAAAAATAAGGAAAAATATTCATCAGAATGTTGCTCATACAGAAATATTCCTCTAAAATAAATAAAGAAAAAGGGGGAGCTGAGCAATTTCTCAACATCTGTGACACAAAGCTTTCGAACATTCGTTAAGAACAAACAAAAACTCCCGACTGCTGAGCATTTCCTCAACATCAGTGACTGACAACGTAAAACAATATTCGTTACTGACATATGAAAACTCTTGAGGTAATGAGCCATTTCTTAAAACCAGTTACAAAGTAAGAGAAAAAAATATAGTCATTAACACAATAAAGCTATTAGACAAAGGGTTACTCTTACTGCGATGACCTTACGACATAATGACCTTAAAACATGATGACCTCACAACATGATGACCTTACAACATGCTCAAGCCCTTAGTTACATCCCAAAGTTCATTTCCAGGAGGATGGGACACACACTGTTGTACTCCAATCAACTAATGGGACACGGGATTGAAACATAACCCTTAAAGTCTGTTAAACCAAAAATTCTTTTAAGAAATGGGTATGAGGAAAGTACACATCATACCGAGAGTATACAGTTTTTCCTTAACTTACCACAGAAAGCAAACACAAAATCACGTAGTAAAGGTTAAGTACAAGACTTTACGTAACATGAGCCACATACAGTATGTGGTCGTCGCACTGCTCCTAAACCTGAAAGCGTTACGGGTTTTTGTAGGTGGTTGTAGTCAGAACACTGATGGCTTTAAATGACCAAGACAGGTGATAGGTCTAGAGCCCAAACAACCAAACAACTTGGGCCGTAAACATGCAGACAGTGTATCTGTTCTCTGTACTATTAATTTATGCTTATATCATCATGGCAACCAATACTCTACTCAACTCCACCTCTGATTTCCAGAACTACAGCTTCTGTGTATAATGGTTCAGCTGTCGCTCTCCAAGTGACAAAGTCCCATCCATACAAACAGTGGTGGTGATGCCATAGAGCTGACTGACTGACTTCAACATTCCCTTCTAACCACTCACGGACACCATCTTTCACCCTAATGACCACTATCTCCATTACAGGAGATTTATTAACCATTAGAAATTAAACAGATTCAGAGAAAAAAAGGAATCATAACTTCCTCAGTTTCTCCTCTTAACTTTACCATATGCCTTTTTCAATCCTTAAACGCCTCATAAGTCCTGTTCTTTAAAACTTCCTCCATTAACTCCGTATGTTGTATGTACATAACGTACAGAAAAGGGGTTCACTACCTTTTAACACCCTGGATGCATCAAGAGATTCTTTCTAACCTCTGGATTTATATGGAGATCAAAGTCAGATCTTTGGAATATCGCCTTGCTAACTCTGGGGTTAAGGCTTACAACTATGCTGCAGTTCTTATACTTCTAGTATCTCCCTCTCCCCTTACACACTGGCACAATCACTGCCTTCGTTAAATCACATGCCAGTTCCACTCTTCCTCACCTCACTCCTCACTTCATCCACACCACCTGCTTTAGAAGTCTACTGATACATTACTTCCTTCGTAAAGCCTGCCTTTCCCCAACACTTACTCTTTAAACTCTTGATCCCTAAACCATCATCAACGCCCACGTCTTTTCAGTCATCATTCCTGGCCAGTTCTTTACATCAAGCACACACACACAGACTTTCCTTTGTCACCAGCTGCCTACCACAAATGTCTGGTAAATCTTAGCTTTACAGATCTACCACCTTTACGCATCTATACACCTAACAAAATTGTCTTTCAATATGTCTTATAATCTCGCTCATCCTTTTCCCAAAATTTTCATTTCCATCATTGATTTCGTCTATATCATCTTTTTATTTCTTCGTAAGCAGGTTACTTACTTTCAATATCATTACTTTTAAGAAAATTTAGATTTTTCTAAACTCTCTTCTGCTCCAATCAACTTCCTTTAATATTCACTCCATTACGGCACACAGCGAACGGGATATATCACTGACAAGAGATAGTGCCAGACTTAACCTGGCGAATCTTCACATACACACTCATAAAACCAGCCCACAACCCTGCTACCCAGACTAGACAAAATGATAATACCAACTGCTATGTGACAACTGTAAAATCAAAGAGAAAGTTATATAAACTTTAACAAAGGTTCTACTCTAAAACTTCAGACCTGATATGTTAACTTGAATTCGTTAAGTCCAATATCAATTGTAGTTTTGGCCGTTGCAATACTTCTGTATGTGTGTGTGTGTGTGTGTGTGTGTGTGTGTCTAAGTAGCTACACAATAATATCAATAAAATGCACCTTTCTAGTACGACACAAAATACACAAACTTCATTTCAAAAAAAAGAAAAAATTTGTTGTCACAAGGAAAGACTGATTCATAAAACAAATCACGGCTTGAAACGCACCAGGAATAACCTTACATCGTCTGGGCTCACTGCATGTTGCGTCCCAGTTTACCACTAGCCAACAAAAACCTTTTACAGGAATGGAAAACTGCTATGAAGCGTGACAAGTGGACCCCGAAACAATACTACACAAAGATTTGCAGTTCTCATTTCATGCCTGAGGTCTACAGCATTCTGGCGAGCGACTAGGCTTGCATTTGGCCAGGCTGCATACATAGACAGTCACAGTCCCTCATGATTCATTTTTTCAGCTTATACACAACATTAAAATTCCTGGTTTTTTTGATTCACGATAGGAATTTAAATTCTTATGTCCACTCATGATAGGCCAGACCCATAAAATTCCTGACTTTCTTTACCTCTGATTGGCTTCAAATATCAAAATTCCTGATTTTCTTTATTTGTGATAGGTTACATAATAAAACTCTTTGATTTAATTTACATAAAAGTACATACATCACTTCCGTATGTTTACCATAATTGGCTACATATGCCCATATCATTCCTGATTTGGCACCTACTAGTAATGTATACCACTCAAATCACTGATGATTTTTCTCCATATACTAACCTTCACACACCGTTAGAACTACTGATATTTTCACGTCTATAACGTTCATCATAAAATAAAATAAACATAAACAGATCTTAAAGTAAAAGGGAGCATGGTACTGAGCCAGTGATCATCAATCAATTACACAGTTCGTATTTCATCACCCCGATGCTCCACGCGTGACACTTCCCTCGCCAAGATATTCACCTTATGTGATCTTACGGTTATTTGATCTACTGAGCACAGGGTAGGAACCTTGAGCGAGACGAGACGACGACCAGTGGGTGTGATGACACGGACTTTAACCGAATCCTTAAAGATGAGGTCAAAGGCCAGGCCATCATATCTAACCGTCGTTGAGTCCTACTTAAAGGGTAGTACCGTCGTGCTGAAGGGTCGTAATGTCCGGCCCTTGAGGTTAACACATCATGTAAATCGTTTCTACAAATGAAGTTTCTCACATCACATTGGAATTAATGTATTAACTTCGTTCAACTTCGGAAATGTTAACGTTACTGATTACTGTCTTCTAGGTGAGAGTCACTATTCCAAGCAACAATCACTGTTCCAAGCAACATTCATTGATTCAAACAGAAGTCACTGCTCCATGCAACATTCATTCACTGCCGCATACAATAATCAGCCGCTGTTCCATGGATCAGTCACTGCTGCATGAATTATAATCATTATGCATAATAAACCTTATCACTGAATACTCTGCTGTTGCTGCTGTTGTGGTCAGAGATGCTAATTTCCATTCCAAGAGGCAAACTGGAGGGTGATACCCTCCGGAACAAGGAATGAAGACTTTAAGATCTTAAAATAAGGAAGTACGTGTGAGCTACACATGTGCTCTCCACCAAATTGAGACCATGTTAATCTTTAAAGTTATCTTCTGATAATGGTGAGTGTGAAGACGAGCCAAGTGCAAGCCAGGCATGGGATTCTGTTACTGGCAGCTTCGTTCTCTGGAACGCCATATCTAATGTCGCAGGTCGAAGGTCTATCTGAATGTCTGTGAACACTTATAAGACTGTGCGAGTTGTGAATGATGTTAGATTTTTGACAGAATGTGATGTTCTATTAACTGAGATACAACTCACAACAAAGTGAAAACCGTTCCAGTAAAACACAATAACTAAAAGCCTCTCCAGGAATACAAAACAAGCTTCAAATACTACAACACAATGGAACTACAACGACATGTGCCACCCGAAGTTCAGGCTCCTCTGGCAACACACGGCAAACTCCAGGCTGCTCCAGCAACACAGAGAAAACTTGAGGCTGCTCTAGCAACACATAGTAAACCCAAGGCTGCTCTAGCAACACATATCAAAGTTGAGGCTGCACACAACCCCCGACTCGTACTAACAACCAAACTTGCTCAAACTACTCGTGTCAAGAGCCCCCCTCCCCCCATCACCTGTACCGGGAATCACCACCTCAAACAGCTGGCTCACACACTCCCCCCCTTACCTTTCCTTAACTGCCACACGGGCCAAGTTAACGTAAACAGCAAAAAACAAGCACACTACTCGATACTTCAGATATGCACAGGAAATAGATTATTCGACACTTCAAACACTTCCCATAAACACAAGTTTCCGACAGTATTTTCTTCCTGGACTGAAGTTAAGTCAGTTCTCCTGCTCGCACAGCTACGGTCCCTCGCTGAGCGGTCTTCTGCATCCAGCGGTTATCTGAAAAGCTGGATGAAGACGACTCGAAGGTTTTCCAGGGAGCTGCAGCGGGCGTTTTCCTCCATCTCCCTAGATCGACGTTTCTCTGCAGGATTTGCCCAATGACCCCCAGCGTCCGGATCTTTGTCCACCGCCGCCACCACAAAAGCCCCAGAGGGCGAACACACACACAGGAATTAGGGTCGCTTTTTTGCCAACAAATAACTATTACAAAGGTGAAAAGGAAGTAAATCTGGACCATCTCATTTCCTTTTCGTAAACATGCTAATATGTGGTCTATTATGACTCTAGACCAGATATATGTTGTTAGCTCAGCGAGGAGAGCTTGGTGCCCATGTGTGTGTGTGTGTGTGTGTGTGTGTGGAGTCGCAATCTGCCTTTTGAGAATTGCTACCCAACACTGACCAACCTCAATGACGAGGAAAATCAAAATCCAAGTAAGCGCTTTCATCGCAGTTGAGTCGCCGCCATCTAAGCATTATCAAGATAGCTTTAAACACACAACAATATGTTTAGTGCGATGTTATATAGAACTGTTTTTGTTAATAACGGTCTGGCATTTAATCTAATGGACATCCTGACTCATACCTATTAACTTCAAGTTGAAAGTAGAGGAAGAGAACCAGACCAGCTTTGCTGTATCAGCCAGAGTCAAAGAAGATGTTACCTGGCCTTTTGTACTGACAAACGTATGAATGAAACACTTCAACATGAATGATAAACATGTAACTGATGAAGCTACTGTAACACACGTAGTGCAGTTGAGAGCATTTTCATGATGGACTGAAATCTTGAAGGTCAATGATATAAACACAAGCAGAGATATGCCTGAGGTCAAAGGCTTCTCAAGAAATCCAGTTGAATGTTGCTTGGTTCCTAACGATCACCAACTGATGCCCAGAGGCTTTAAATACTTCAGTTAACTTTAATTAAGATAACAACGTACACTGATCTGAGGAATAAGGTTAATGGCTTTAGCAGACATCTCGTACTTCTGTGTTCACTTGTGATGCATAGAAACATTCAACAGAGGAATATATATATATATATATATATATATATATATATATATATATATATATATATATAGGTGCTACCGGACTCCGCCTGCTTGAGGTTACATAGTGAGGGAAAAGTCATTTTAGCGATACTATACCATTGGGAATACAGTTTCGTTAAATCTCGTCAAAGAATTTCTCACTCCAAAGGAGTCTTCACTTCCCTCCAAATGGACGTTGTGCTGCCTTGGGCTGCTCGAGTATTTAGAGAGGTCTTGGGTAAAACCTGGAGTCTGTCATAGAACTGGTCCTGGGGTAATCATAAATAGAATAAATAACTTATTCATCTATTCATCATTGCCCCACGAACACTTCACAGGAGATCCTGTAGCTCCAAGGCTGCGCTACATCCACTTTGGAAGGATGTATGAAATCAGGAGGTTGAGAGTAAATGTGGATGTAAACAAGGTTTTGAGGTTTAGCGGAGTTGAATGAAAGGTTAGTTCGGGTGCGAGTCTAAATGGAGAAAAACTTGAGGAAGACAAGTGTTGTAAAAACCTGGAAGTAGACATGGCTGTGAATGGAACCATGGAAGCGGAAGTGAGCCATCGGGTGGGTGAGAGGGCAAAGGTTCAGGGAGGACTGAAGAATGTTTAGAAGGAGAGGTTCTTATCTGGAAGGGAAAATAAATGTTTTTGAAGGTACAGTTGTCCCATTATCATCAATATGGACGTAAGGCATGGACTACAGAAAAGCAACTGATCTCAAGTGTACTACGTTTTTTACAGTGTAGAGGAGGGTGGAGACGATATGTCTGAGGGAAATTTGTGGTGTGAGATGGTTTGATCGAGTAAGTAATGAAAGAGAGAGTGGTAATGAAAACAGTGTGGTTGAGAAAGCTGTAGAGAGCTTGCTGAAATGGTTTGGATATAGATAAAATGAGTGAGGAAAGGCTGACAATGAGGATATATCTGTCAAAAGTAGAAAGAACAAGAAGAACGGGAGACCATACTGGAGATGAAAGGATAAAGTGAAAAAGACTTAGAGCGATCGGGACCTGAAAATGCAGGAAGGTGAAATGCGTGCACGGGATAAAGTGAACCTGAACCATGTGGTATACAGGGGTCGAGGCGTGGCCAATGAATTGAACCAGGGAATGTGAAACGTTTGGGATAAACCATGGAAAGATCTGAGGAGCCTGAATGTACATAGGGATCTTTGATTTTAGTGCATTACACATGACAGAATGGATGAGCGGAGGCGGCCTTCCTTCGTCTGTTCTTGGCACTACCTCGCTAACATGGGATACAGTGATGAAGTATGAAAAAATGATATATATATATATATATATATATATATATATATATATATATATATATATATATATATATATATATATATATATATATATATATATAAGCTATCTTAGCACATGGATATGGACCATGGGTCCTAAATACTACGAGGGGACGTCACATTCCAGCAGCAGAGCTGAAAATCATGAGGCTGGTGGGAGGTGCCTGGAGCAGCCACGGAAGGAATACATCCCAGATGACCCATCAGGATGAACCCATACACTAACTGGAGGAGAGCGAGTGAAACACCGCCTGCGAACACAGGAAGATAATGGAAGGAACAGGTAACACTCTCCCTCCCACCCATCCAAAAAAAAAAAAAAAAAAAAGTACGACTGGTTATCATCAAAGAGGAAGGCTAGTGGGCAGGTCCAAAAGGAGATGGAAGGAAAACATCAAAGATATCATCACAGAAAGAGGTTCAACCATGCAAGAGGCAGGGAGTGATGAGAGTTTCCCAGAACCGTGCACCATGCTGGCCAACAAGGGTGTTGTGAGACGACGGAGTTTAACGAGCACTGTTCCTTACCTGGCGTACGGTACGAGGCTGACGTCTTACATTTACATGCAAGATTATCATCATGCTATACTGAGCTCTGATACGGGAAAAACTTGTCGTAAATCACCCAAAGAATAATCATTACACTACCTAAAAAGAAAGAAAAAAGGATGCGTTCCTTGAGGAACAGGCTGAAGCTTGGTCATAAATAGATTGGGAAGTTGTAAACTTCCAAACACCGATTCGTTCCTCGTCAAAACACCGCTAAATTCCATAGAAACATAAGCTCACCAGAGAAACGGTATAACTGGAGAACAGTGATACGTTCTGTTGTACTTACAGCAACAGGTGTCCACTAACACAATGTGATCTTGACTGGCTGTTAGAGAGAGCGGGATGAGCCTAACGACCCAATATCATACTTGACCCACTAATGTATTGTATACTTACACCACCACCAAAATCGTACTTACACTACTCTCACGGTAAAAACCAGCAAAATCAATCCAATCAGCGTAAAGTATTTGGGAGTATTAAGCAGAGGCGTCAGCCTCCACAGACGCTCTATCTATTAATCAATAAAAGCCAGGCCAAAAGCAGTTATATAAAAATAACATCAATTCAGCACTTTACATGGACAACAGTTACACTACGGCGAGTAATTTGTACAAATACTGGCGGCAATACTGCAGAATTAAAAGGATTTTTCCATGCACTTTTTTCTATTGGAGATTTAACCTAGCTGGCCGAATTTAAACTATTTGACGTTTTCATGAGAATAAAATAATTTATTCGCCATAACATATTTCTATTTGATTATCGGTGAATAATCTAATCATTTGGTCTTATTAAAGGCATTCTTTCTGTGAGATTTTGTATGATCCTCATTATCATCAGGGCCACTGCCATCCAAAATCACGACAACCGGGACAAGCCAACTGCTCAAGCAACGTACCTACGGACCTGTGTACAGGATTGGAGGTGAGACTAGGTAGTGTGAGAGATGTGCAGGAAGGACTTCAGCCTTCCTATCTCATCTTTGTGAACAGTTACCCTTTATCTGTGGCCGTTACGGGAAAAATATCTGAATGTTATCTGTAATAAAGTATACAAAACAAATCGACCTCCTCTTATTTTCATCACTCTCTTCATTCATATATATATATATATATATATATATATATATATATATATATATATATATATATATATATATATATATATATATATATTGAAATAAGCATATGTGGTAGATGATCTCCATGGGAATAAAGAGATAGTACGTAATATATATATATATATATATATATATATATATATATATATATATATATATATATATATATATATATATATATAATATATATATATATATATATATATATATATATATATATATATATATATCCCTGGGGATAGGGGATTAAGAATACTTCCCACGTATTCCCTGCGTGTCGTAGAAGGCGACTAAAAGGGAAGGGAGCGGGGGGGCTGGAAATCCTCCCCTCTCGGTCTTTTTTTTTTTTTTTTTCCAAAAGAAGAAACAGAGGGGGCCAGGTGAGGATATTCCAAAAAAGGCCCAGTCCTCTGCTCTTAACGCTACCTCGCTAACGCGGGAAATGGCGAATAGTTTAAAAGAAAAGATATATATATATATATATATATATATATATATATATATATATATATATATATATATATATATATACATATATATATTACGTACTATCACTCTCTTCATTCCCATCGAAATCATCTACCACATATGCTTATTTCAAGGATTCTCTAACATCACCATCCTTAGTTTTACCAGAGAGAGAAATAAATATATATATATTTTTTTTAATACTATTCGCCATTTCCCGCGATAGCGAGGTAGCGTTAAGAACAGAGGACTGGGCCTTTGAGGGAATATCCTCACCTGGCCCCCTTCTCTGTTCCTTCTTTTGGAAAATTCAAAAAAAAACGAGAGGGGAGGATTTCCAGCCACCCGCTCCCTCCCCTTTTAGTCGCCTTCTACGACACGCAGGGAATACGTGGGAAGTATTCTTTCTCCCCTATCCCCAGGGAGGATATATATATATATATATATATATATATATATATATATATATATATATATGTGTGGTATACCGGGGTTGACGTGCTGTCAGTGGATTGAATCAAGGCATGTGAAGCGTCTGGGGTAAACCATGGAAAGCTGTGTAGGTATGTATATTTGCGTGTGTGGACGTGTATGTATATACATGTGTATGGGGGTGGGTTGGGCCATTCCTTTCGTCTGTTTCCTTGCGCTACCTCGCAAACGCGGGAGACAGCGACAAAGAAAAAAAAAAAAAAAAAAAAAAAATATATATATATATATATATATATATATATATATATATATATATATATATATATTATTATTATTTTATATTATTTTTTTTATTGTACTTTATATATATATTATTCCCGTGACCCAAGAAAGACCTACTGAAATATTCACCAGGTTCGTCTCGACAGTGCTGGGTCTTGGCGTGTCTGCTGGTGACACCGACCATACATAATGTCTCCAAGGAGAGGGTGAGATTTATAAAGTAGATTGGTGTGACCTGGAACCGTGCGTGCTAAGACTGCTCTTTATCGACCATAGCCTCTTCTCTGAACTCTCATCACAACTCAGAATTTACGCCTGAGATTATACGGAAACTTGAGAGTAAAAGGAAAATGGGAATATTCAGAAGTTATACACTCTCTCTCTCTCTCTCTCTCTCTCTCTCTCTCTCTCTCTCTCTCTCTCTCTCTCTCTCTCTCTCTAACAGCAAAACAAAGATCAAAGGTAAACCTGCCTAACTGGGTGTTGGTCTTGCATATAAACTAGGGTGCATCGTATGCTCATATGCCGAAAATTTATACGTCCCTAGATTTATAACTTTACCAAACTTTACTTGTAATTCTAAAACCAATAAGATGTCCCACCTCGAGGCCAAAGTATTGTGGAACTCGCATCACTAAGTTGCACCCCATCCAATACCACCTTTATTTGATGTGAAAGTTATCAAGTTGCACACTCAAACCCCATTCTTAAAGTGCTGGCAAGAAGAATGTTAATCATGACTCAAGTGGCAATATCTCCGTTGCCATATCGTATGATCCGCACCGGACCAACAACCTTCATCCTACGTGACGTAACGAAGATTCCCAAACTCGTTGCTTTAGCGACTCGCATGAAAACTACTCCAGCACAGCAGGCAGGCTACACAGAGGCCCTGACAACATAGGCAGGAGGAGGAGGAGACCCTCTAAAGTACCAACATCAATCACACTCCACAGTAGGCAGATCAAGGCGTCAGGTTGGACGCAAAACAGCAAAGGTCTGCGAAGAACAGCAGACTACGACTAGGCTTGCCACTGTACACTGGGACGCGACACTTAACATCGTCATTGTCCGGTCAAAATAGTACAGAAGAACGTCTTCCTATTGTGGTTGGAAATGTGCACGAAATGAAGCTCCTTGGTGTTCCAGAGTATCACAGCAACACAAACAAACATTCCGGTGGTATTGTTGTTGATCTGACGTTTTTGACCTGTTGAAGGTCTGGAAGTGTGTTATTCTATGGTCAACATGACACTGGTATTACAGCATCCACCGCAGGGCAGATCACCGCAGCCTGCGTAACAATCTAACAACGTCTAAACCAGGCACTTGTGAGGACAGCTCGTCGTCATCACGTCACTGATGTTATGCTGTCTCAAGTGTTTGATGAACTTTAAAGAGAACGTTCCAAGCCACCAGATGTTACGCCTCTTCTGGTCTCGCAAGAACTTTGAATTAGTCACATACATGATGTGAGCCACTGTCACACTTTGATATAACTGTATTCAGTGGAGCGGCATTAAATATGTTAGAGGAGTATAAAGCTAATTTTTTATAGCGTGTCCGCTCGCAGTTCTCATTTCAAAAGAGATGATTACCAAGAGTTTATTGAACTATGTATAATACTGAATTATGTATAATATTGAACTATGTATGATACTGAACTATGTATAATATTTCTCGATGGAGATGTAGCTAACTCAACAAACAACTTTCAAACGACCAGGCTCACAGCACAAGGCCAAATGGATGTCACAGCAGTTACTGTATTCCATCAAAACCTGATATGACTGAGAAATGGATTCAGCAGCTAGCGCCTGGCACGATCACCACAATGAAATAAGCGTCAAAAGGTAAGGGGCCTCGTTATCTTTGCCACCCTTCCAACGTCTGTTGCAGTATGAGGCTGAAAACCCGTTGATCTCCAAAAGTGCAATACGTGCATTTGAACGGCATCTCTGGTATGTGACTGCTGAAATAATGCCTCTGGCACTTTTCAGCGACAAGGAGCTAGCAGTGAAACGTCGTGCACTGCTAACAGTTTCCTCGCAATCACACCAGACAATATACTGTCTAAACCACAAGTACGCTTTTGAAATGGGATCTGGGAAGCCTGAATTTCCATCTACAATCACTCTCTCAACAACACTTGTTGACTTGGTTGGTTGTGACTCCCTGGCTCCTATTTCACGTTCTTCAGCTCAACCCAAGATTCCCTACAGATGTTGAAGACTGGCGGCAACTGTCTATGGGGTACCAGACATCTGCAGTCAACCTGAAAGCACTGAATGTTATCAATGCCCGTGCTGGGCGTGGAGTCAACCTCGGTTCAGAGTATCTTGCATCATCCAAGAGTGAAGAACACAAACAGAATGTGCTTCACGTTGCTGAACAGAACCGGAAGAAGATCCCAAACTCGAGCAGAGCGATATTCAACGTAACTAATCTGCTTAAGAGCGTAACTGTGTCAACAGTGTAACTAATGCTCAGAATGTGTACATCTGTAACGATGAAAAAAATATTTTTGATACACGCTTACTCCAAGAATTTCAATATGTACCTAGAACATTAGTGCTCCTACAATAAACAGTGAGCGACTGCTGATTCTTATAAAAAAAAAATTGTCCTAAATGTTTTTCCAGCAACTGCAGCAGTGAAGATCGTGGAGTATAAGCGATCAATAATATAACAAACTGCAAATGCAAAAATAACGATGGACTGTAATAGGGTGGATCAAATGATATGTTAAAATTCTTGATTTTCCACCTCTGGCGTATATTTTTAGACAATGATGCCTTTGGTGACACAAAAAAAAAGATGTCCAAACTGACCCAAATTTCATAGAATCCCTTCATGTTATAAATCAAACACAGGGACAGAAGAAACCAGTCCAAGTCATAAGATCATGGGGGCATATGATGCATCCTAACACAAGACCCCATCTAACGCAAATTATTTATTCACCAACCAATCTTTTTAAGGGAGGATAAACACACGAGCAGGCTACGACCTGGCCACAGTGTCCAAGACTCGGCCTTGCTTGCGCTCGAGTGGTTGGAAGTAAATGATGCTAAGCGCTACTTCATAGGGAAGTCTGTTTGTCCTATAATTTCTCTTCCTTTTATCATCCAATTCTACTCCTGTGCCGTCCTCATCTTTCCTCCCTTTCCACGTAACTATGGAAAAACCAGCTGCTCGTTAGAACCATTTGTAACAACGATGTAACTGCTGTTCACGTCCACCGAAACTAGGATTTACCCAGCTGAACCCCGTCATCCTATCATTAATGATCATCTGAGCTAAACAGGACGAAATAAAGCAGACTGGACTCACTTCCCTCAACCCTCTGCTCCAGCCACTGTCTGGACACGAAACTATCATAACTCATTTTATCACTGGCTCTCCTTCCACAGAAACTCCAACAATGAAGAACCGCTCCATCATCAGCTTGACCTGACTCATTAAGACCTCAGGATCTGACATTAATAGATACCGGACGACCAAAACTTTTATACTTTTCCCAAAGGAGAAAAAAATAAAAGGATCAAATGGTGTGGACTGATTCACCTTACTTGCTTGCCAGATCACGCGTGTCAACGTTAAGCAGGAAATAATCACATTCAATTTACCACAGTTGGCGTTCCTGATTTATTATTTATATTTTCAATTTTTTTTTCGCTTGCAGACGATGCACAGGTACAATTTTAGAATATGAACGCGCGTTTTCTACAGGTAGAACTGAACTAAATTTTTACTAATGGATTCCTTACAATGTGTAAAGTTGATATAGAGTGCAGGATTCTACATGCAGTACCTTTAACTCCGATTTCAAGCTATGGAACAGTGGGGTACAAATTCTCAAAATACATAACCGAGATTTCAAGTGATAAACTCATAACACTTTCGTCCGATTCTAGCAAATAGAAAACGAAGACGAGAGACGCCTAAGCCGTCCCGACATCAATTTGTAATATTCTCACGCTTCGTGCCACAGCATTGGAAGAGCGACCGTCATGCGGAAGGCTGGCCAAAAGCATTCATCTGGCGTTTGTTTCAGATCTTACAGAACTTTGTTCAGTTCTTGTGCCGATGTACAAACCAATGCAGCCATCGTACAAACAAGAAAACTTACCCGATTTCCTTTTGTTATTCCACTGAAGATCGCCATGCTTCGTAATGCTTGAATCCGACTTTTGCAATTAGGATGGATGAGTTCAGGTGTCTATAGTGATAGAGATCGAAGTAACGCCAAAGAGGTCCGTGCCACACAAGGTTAGATTCCTGTATCTCTACAGATATCTGAACTCACTGTTTACCTTCAGAACCAAACGAATCATTGCACAGCTACGTGGAGTACATCATTTGCTAACGATGAAGATTTAACCAGTATCAACACCTATAAGACACCTGATACGTTAAACTAGGCAGAATATATTTAGTTCTTTAAACCCACTGGTATATTTACATTAATCATTTATCATCTAACCCCATATTTTCCCTGTCCCTCAAAACACTACTACCACTACCGCTTTATTCAATATCGAAAGATCAATTTTAAGAATGAAAATGGAAAATCCCAGGCTACACTAACTCTATACAGAGGCAACATCGCTTCCATAAGCGTAGAACACAATTATAATCGTAGAAAACGCGCGTCCAAGTTCTGAAGTTTTACAGCTGCAAATGGCACGAGGGAGTGAAAAGCGTGGAGAATGCATCAACCTACAAGGGAAACTTGACAGATTCCAAATTTGGTCTGATACTTAGTTAATGAAGTTCAGCTCGAGTAAAACTAAAGTAATGAGGATGGGTCACTGGGACGGGAGGCCTTGATATGATTACTACAAACACTGGCAGGAAATAAGGTGCAGGAATCTGTGTGTGAGGAAGTTTTGGGGGGTTGACATCGTCCCTAGCATATCGAGAGCGTCCCATCTCAGAAGAACGGATAAGGAGAGCAACTGTGTGCTGACAAATGTTAGACTTGCATTCAAGTTGATGGAAGAGGAAGTAGTCGGTGAGCTGTTCACTTATATGTCAAAATATAGCATAAGCTTCACAAGTTTGGTTGCTGAACCTAAAAAAGCGCAGAGAGCTAATAGAGAAGGTCCAAAGGACAGCAACAAATATAGTACCTGATTTAAGACAACTGGATTCCAGGGAAAGGTTAAAGGCCTTAAATTTACCCACCATAAAGGAGAGAAGAGTGAGGGATGAATGACCACAACCGTTAAATTGTAAAACCAACTGAGTTGTAGGTACAGAACAACCTAGGAAAATATCACAAAAATGACCAGTAAACTTGTTTCAAAAGATGTGAAGTTCTTTCATAGTACAAGAGTGGTGGATGACTGGAATAAAAGGAATAACAACACGGTTAATGTGGAGAGCATTCAGAAAAAGTTGTATGATAGTAGAGACTGTCCCCTACGAGTGTAAAGCTCCCTCCCTATTGCACAAAATACCAATTATACACACACACACACACACACACACACACACACACACACACACACACACACATGCTGTAAAAAAAAAAAACATGGACAAAACGAAGAAAAAAAGTCAATTAAAAAAGAAGTTGAAAAAGTAGGACTCAGCAATAACCCTCTCCCTGTTCTGGGCAAGAGATGATCATCTATACTTTTACGTCATTACCCTCCAACCGAGAGGAGCGCTTATCACAAAAATGCTCCATAAATTACCACAATTTTCTGGGCAAACAACTCCATGCGGGTAACAACAGTTCTGATAATCAGCTTTGTTAAGCGATGGGGCTTCGTCCATAACAGTGCATTCTAACATTTCAGACGCGCGACCCGTAATGATGAAAACATGAAGAGTTCGAACAATCATTAGTTAGTTGTGCGTCTTGTGGCGTTCCTTGGAAAAGCCAGAATGGAATGGGAACTCTTCAGGCTAAATGGTTCGGTTATATGGATAGTGTGTGTGTGATACATATCTGGGGACGGGAGAGAGAGGTTCTCTGCAGGTGTGTGTGTGTGTGTGTGTGTGTGTGTGTAAGAGAGAGAGAGAGAGAGAGAGAGAGAGAGAGAGAGAGAGAGAGAGAGAGAGAGAGAGAGAGAGAGAGAGAGAGCAATTACCTGCACTTACGGCAGCACATTCTACGTTTATACACATTCGTTACGTAATTCACGGTGTGTTCACGCCGACACATGAGATAACACGCCTGCGGCAGCACTGATGGCCATCTCTTACATCAGCTTGATCAGGAACTCAGCACTTCACATGTGGCCACACGAGAGAGGGGCACGCCACTACCCTGACTATCACGTCTTTACGTATACAGTGTGCGAGAGGGTAAACCACCTGTGCTGGGTGAGAGACACTGTGTGAGAATGTACCAATCGAGGGATGCTGATGTGAGGAGAGGCCCAAATCTGGTGGAGCTATGTGAGGAAGGTCCATGTAAAGGGAGCTTCGTGGACAAAGGGGGAAAGGGGGGTCCTTTATTCTACTTGGGCCAGGGTGCTGATAATGATCATGGGGCTGCACTATCATGATAAAGTAGGGGATGAATCATTGCTAATGGGTTTTTCCTTTGAAATGATATCAGAAACATGAGCATTACCTTCGACTTCATGTCTTGTCACTCACTACAGACGAAACAGTACACATGAATAAATCATGAACAAAGGAAATCCAGGTATAATGTTCTACTTTAAACAGGAAGACAAATGAATACTAAACAAAAAAACAATTAAGCTGCTTTGGTTATCGACAACGAAAATGGCCAATTGCACTTTCCAGTGTATTTGGGAAGCCTTCTACTTTCCTATCTTTTTCTACAAACATTTTCAGAAAATAATGATGTTATCACTCTCCTCCTGCTGAAATTATCGTCTTATACACAAGTCCTCTGTTACCTGACTTCCCATGTACTGTCCTCCCGAGATAACCACGTCATAGACCATCAGGTCTTCTGTTATCTGACTTCCCCATGTACTGTTCTCACGAGATAACCTCGTCATAAACCATCAGGTCTTCCGTCATCTGGCTTTCCCATATACTGTCCTCAAGCAGATAACCAAGTCAGAGACCATCAGGTCTTCTCTCACACCCAGGTACCTCCCTACTCACACACATTCCACTACACCATCCCGGCCCAAGGTCTCCTACAATCATCCATCTTTGTGGATGAGGTTTACAAAACACTAGAACACCACAGGCTTCAACTATCATCCATTACAGCCCTCCAACACAAACGTTTAGAAGAAAAATAAAAATGTGTAGCAATAATGACCACAAGTCCGGAACTAATCCTTTATCCTCCCCCTCACCCCTTTTTCCTCTCTCTATCCGGGAGTCCCTTGGCGATGGGCTTACTGAACCGTGTGAGAAGCAGCTTTTTGGCTGATGGAAAGCTGACGCCTCCACTCCATCAACGTCTAGCTCGGCTTGTGTCTGTTGTAGCCGATTGAACACGGGAGGCTCAGCGCCGCTGCTTTCCTCATGCGAGAGGAGGACGATCAGGAAGGAGGGCGGACGGTGCGATGATGAAGGAGAAGTGAAGAGATGAAAAGAAAGAGGAGGAGGAGGAAGAGGAGGAGTAAAGAAGAGCGTATCACACGTCCAAGTGACGCGGCCGCAGCGATGACAGACTTTAAACATACGCTAATAAAGCCGGCGTCAAGTTTCTCATTACGTAAACATGAACGTCACGTATATAAATACACACACACACGCACACACACAATACACACACACACACACACACACACATATATATATATATATATATATATATATATATATATATATATATATATATATATCTTTCTTTCAAACTATTCGCCATTTCCCGCATTAGCGAGGTAGCGTTAAGAACAGAGGACTGGGCCTTTGAGGGAATACCCTCACCTGGCCCAATTCTCTGTTCCTTCTTTTGGAAAATTAAAAAAAAACGAGAGGGGAGGATTTCCAGCCCCCCGCTCCCTCCCCTTTTAGTCGCCTTCTACGACACGCAGGGAATACGTGGGAAGTATTCTTTCTCCCCTATCCCCAGGGATAATTTATATATGTATAAATCTTATAAAAAACTAAGTACTTCATAGCCTGTTGCAAAAGTAAAGAACTATACACACAAATAAGGCCAGTCTTCTACATTTGAGTACAGTGAACCTATTAGTTAACTGCTTAAAAGAGCAACATCCATATTTCAAGTGTTTCCAACACTTGCCTTCCACTGAGTAGCAAACATCAGTCATCCATTCAGAAAATCACATACCGTACTTCTTGCCGTATAAGATGAGGGAATGCATCTTAAATGCTGATAGTATGGCATTATTTTTTCCCAGATATTCTATGCTAAATACGAGGTTGCATCTTACATGGCAGTGCATGTCATATAGTGGGAAATATGGCATCAGTCAACGATACATCAACCAATAATCATATGGCCAGACAAAAATCTATTCAGCTGCTCACATTCAAATGACAACAATTGGCTGAAAACTTGAAAGGAAGAAATAGTTATACAATCAAAGAATGAAAACCTTCAACAGAGCTGTAAACATCATTTCATTAATTGCCCACATCCATCAGCTGATTACTCATAAGGCAGATATATCTAACAATGCATAAAACAATATCATCATCAGACTCTTCACAGGGAACCATTCATCTTCAAGGCATTCAGAGAGCATCATCATCAGTTTGTCATTCACTAGGCAGTAACTATCAGCTGTCTGCGATCAGTAGTTCCTTTCAATCAAACAACTACTGAGTAAGACCAATCAAACATTCATATGGCATATTTCAAGCATCATTCAATGGGCAAAATCCTTTAGTCAGGTATTATGACTCTTAGCACTCATCGATCAGCCAACTACAGTATAGCATCCAAGGATAAGCCATCTATAGACCAGCACTTACTGATCTGCTACTAACATGGCAGCACCCAATGGTCAGCCACCAACAGGATAGCAACCATCAGTCAGCCACTGACATGGCAGCATCCATCAGTCAGCCACTGAAAGGGAAGCACCCAGCAGTCAGCTACAGACAAGTTAGAGTCATTCAGTCAGTCATTCAAGAGTCAGAACCCATCTTTCAGCCAATCAAAAGGCAGCAACAATTAGTCAGCCAAGAACAAGGCAGCACCAATCAATCAGCCATACATAGGGCAAAACCATCACTCAACCATTTACAGGAAACACCCTTAAGTCAGACAATATATATATATATATATATATATATATAT
Organism: Panulirus ornatus; assembly: GCF_036320965.1. Classification (NCBI taxonomy): domain Eukaryota; kingdom Metazoa; phylum Arthropoda; class Malacostraca; order Decapoda; family Palinuridae; genus Panulirus; species Panulirus ornatus. Next base: position 25,039,537 of record NC_092231.1, on the reverse strand, counting down.
ATATATATATATATATATATATATATATATATATACACCACGGGTCGGCTTCGAACCCTGGGTAAGACGCCTCGCTACCTCGGCCACACGGAGGGAGGTCATAAGACACACACACTGGACTTCTAGTGTTCTTACGTGCGTCATAACCTCATCTTTGTGGGGTAAAAAGTCACCTCGCATCACTGACTGTTGACGAAAGGGAGTCAAGTCACGACGAAGAACTTCTCACTGTAAAGGAGTCCATCATTTCCCTACTGCTAAATGTAGCGCAACCTTTAAAGCTTCGGCGATCCCTTTAGTGAAATGGATCCTGAGGTTATGTAATCCATCACGTGATGAGAGAGAGACAGACAAAGACCGGGACATAGCTAATGATATAATGCATTCTAATCCGCGCAACACAATAAAGTAAATAAAGTGAAGGAGTGCGAGTGTATGCGAGATACGCTCATACAATACTCCCGCTACTAATTAACACCAACAAGAGTGAGTGTGCAAGCCTGGGCGTAACAACCAACTTTCCCTGTGTACAGACAACTGTAGGTAGACTGCAAGCTGAGGTAGAAGGTGATCTACTGCCTCCCTCACTATATAAGGGCAGTAGATAGTTTACTTACTCTCCATCTTCATATGGACTGATAGTGGTATAATAACTACCCCCAACCACCCTACCCAACGACTGTGATGGTATACTAACACCCCTCAACCCCCTGCCCTTTTCACAAGGACAGACAGTGGTTTAACAAACCTCCCTCAATACAAGGACTCAGGGTGGTTTACTCTCCCTCAGTAAAAGACAGGATGGTTTACTCCCCCTCTGTACAAAGACACTGGATGGTTTACTCCCCCCACTTATACAAAGACACAGGATGGTTTACTCCCCCTTCGTACAAAGACACAGGAGGGTCTACTCCACCTCTGTACAAAGACACAGGATGGTCTACTCCTCCTCTGTACAAAGACACAGGATGGTTTACTCCCCCTCTGTACAAAGACACAGGATGGTTTACTTCCCCTCTGTACAAAGACACTGGATTGTTTACTACCCCTTGTACAAAGACACTGGATGGTCTACTCCCCCTCTGTACAAAGATACTGGATGGTTTACTCCCTCCTTGTACAAAGACACTGGATGGTTTATTCCCCCTCAGTGCAGAGACACAGGATGGTTTACTCCCGTCTTGTACAAAGACACTGGATGGTTTACTCCCCCTCTGTACAAAGACACTGGACGGTTCACTCCCCCTCTGTACAAAGACACAGGATGATTTACTCCCCCTCTGTACAAAGACACAGGATGGTTTACTCCCCTTTGTACAAAGACACAGGATGGTTTACTCCCCCTTGTACAAAGACACAGGATGGTCTACTCCCCCTCTGTACAAAGACACAGGATGGTCTACTCCCCCTCTGTACAAAGACACTGGATGGTTTACTCCCCCTCTGTACAAAGACACTGGATGGTTTACTCCCCCTTGTACAAAGACACAGGATGGTTTACTAAATCAGGTGTAAGTTAGGGTTGGCCATTTCACGCTCGACTGGGTCAGGTGGAGGGTTACGCCAGTTCGACCCGCTGCTGCTGCTCTTCGCCCAGCTTGAGCTGGTGGCCGCCCCTCCCGCACGTGCGGGGTCTTGCCTTCTGTTTGTGCTGGGGGCTCCACAAAATACATCGCCTTTGTTTCGTCCAGGCTTTTCTTGCTTGCTGCTAATCTGCTTTCATCCCAGGTGCTTGCTTGCTGCTATCCCCCACTCCCATCCTCCCTTGCGTATGTCACTATGATATCAGACTGCTTCTATTTACCAGCACCTGTTTTATCAAGCGTGTGTGTGTGTGTGTGTGGAAGAGTTCCAGTGTACATCCGTGTGTCACACTGCTCGCTCTGTTTGCCCCAGGTTTATTCTATTTCGTTTCCTACATATTATTTCTACTGGCAACGCCTCTGTTTATTCGTATCTAACTCCACACACACAAAAAAAACAACACACACACACACACACATCGTTGTTTCTTTCTTTCTTCTCAGACACATCACCCAGTTTACCCAGCCTAACATGAACACTGTTATGCTTTCACTACAAACCTCGTTTCTTTACCTCTCCACATATCCTTTATCTAGTTTTCTTTAGTTTCGGTTCCACTCGACATGTAACATCACAGTGTCAGAGGGATTGCCGTGTCTTTTATCTTCCGCCTATTTACATCTAAAGTACGACTGGGTGAATTCTTTGGGCATTCGATTTCACAGACAATACTTGTTGTGACTCTCCTGCCCCCCAGGTAACCTCCCACCCTCCCCCTCGCTGAGGCCAAGTGACCAGCATAAACAAATGTTCAGCTCCACGCTAAAGCCACTGTGTGTCTCCTGCATGGCGGACTTGGGACGGAGGCAGCACATTTTATCTCTCTATAAGATTATCTCTCTCTCTCTCTCTCTCTCTCTCTCTCTCTCTCTCTCTCTCTCTCTCTCTCTCTCTCTCTTTCCGCGCGGCAGGCAACACACCGGAGAGATAGAGTAATACGCAAAATAACTTAAAAATCTCTCAACGGGGAAGAAACAGGAGTTATTAAGTGTGCAAGAATACCATGGCATATACCAGAAAAGCTATCAGACGAAACACACACAACGGTTGAGCAAGAACGCAGGAAAAGGTTGTTTCATTTACTTCAAGAAGACATCACAAACATGCTCGGAACAGCTAGAGAAATGTTTAGAAAAAAATAAAAAATGATGTACGGATGAAAACAGTCCCAGATAAACCCCGAGTATATAGATGTTTAAAAGAACATGACGGAAGGAGAAACTGCGTTATTCATCAAGATTATCGACGGTGAACGATACGCGCTAGCACTACCCTTTTTGGGAGAAATCTCGTCATAGTTACTCTCACGTACATACACATATTCCTCTCTCTCTCTCTCTCTCTCTCTCTCTCATTTCTCTCTACAGCCCCTCCCTCTTTCCCCATTCCATCCTTTAATCTATCCGTCTCTATTTCTTCCATATTCTAATCCTCTTATACCCGTTCGCCTTTCACAACCTAACTAGGTAGCGCCATAAAAATACAAGAAAAAAAATTCCTTACTTGTCACCTTCTGCTCCTACTCTTAGAGTGTGGTAATACAGAAAAAGGAAAGAACTTCACCCCTCCTCTCCCCTCTAGTCACCTTCAGTGACACGCAGGAGGTGAGTGGACAGTATTTTCTCTTCCCTATCCAAAGGACATTCATGTAATATATACCTATCTATCCCTCTACATTTCTTTTCCATTTATGTCTTTTCCTCTAAAAAAAACCACGATACTATTCCGATCCTTCTGGTCACCGCTACCTTCTCACACCTCACACCTCACCTCACACCTCATCCAGACTATACCAGATCCTACATGACGAACCGTCGTCACTACAAAGTTACTGGTCCCTGTTGGCACAGTCACCATGATGGTGTGGCACGTCTCCACAGCTGAGGTGCTGCTGGCTCTGCAACAAACCTTTGCAAAAGTAGCTACCTCGAATAGACCAAGTCTATTAGGATCAAAACCCACTAAGATTATATATCCTTTAATCCCCACCTATATCAAGAACACGCATCACCAGACGAAAAATAAGTATTATTCAGAACACAGTGGATCAAATCGCCACTGACACACTACTTCATTCAGAGGTAAACAATAGGCAGAGCCGGCCCCCAACCCCCCCTTCCACAACCCTGCCTCAAACCCTGCCCCTGCTTGATCCCACTTGATAGGTGGAAGGGGTAAGTGGGGCCAGGTAAGTTGACTAACCCCTGTCACTGAGCGTTCACTACAAAAAAATTCTTTGAAGACACGAGAGAGAAATATGTTTCTTATCTTTAACATATCTGGATCTCTATACTGTCTTCGCTCGGCTCCGCGGACCAACAGTCGAGAACACAAGATCAAACCACAGACCCGCAGTACTAGAAACCAACCAACAAAGAACACAAGACTGCACTACTATAGATCTGATATAGCTCATCAGTTGCTCCAACTTAAGACATCAGTCTTCACTGCTAGTTCTGGCATGCCTCACTAGTCTACACTGCTAGTTCTGGCATGCCTCACTAGTCTACACTGCTAGTTCTGGCACGCCTCACTAGTCTTCACTGCTAGTTCTGGCATGCCTCACTAGTCTACACTGCTAGTTCTGGCATGCCTCTAGTCTACAATGCTAGTTCTGGCATGCCTCACTAGTCTACACTGCTAGTTCTGGCATGCCTCACTAGTCTACACTGCTAGTTCTGGCATGCCTCTAGTCTACACTGCTAGTTCTGGCATGCCTCACTAGTCTACACTGCTAGTTCTGGCATGCCTCACTAGTCTACACCAGTAGTTCTGGCGTACTACAACAGTCTTCACTAGTAGATCTAACATACCTCCCTTGTTTTCACAAGAAATTCTGACACACCTCTCGCCTTCACAAGTAGTTCTGGCATACCTCTCTAGTCTTACACTAGCAGTTCTCAAATACCTCACCTGTCTTCCATAGTATTTCTAGCAGGCTACACTAGTATTCACTAGCAATTCTGGCACACCTCCCAACGAAATTCATACACCTAGTCCATTTGACATTAAAATACAGCAATCTCATACGGTACACTATAACAGGCCAGATATGACGGTCATATAAAACATTTGATGGCATAGCAGTATCATGATATATATATATATATATATATATATATATATATATATATATATATATATATATATATATATATATATACACATAATCCACGGACTCCGCCTTCATTAGGTTACACCTATGGTAGATAAATTCGTCACTGACCATCAGGTCCTCTGTTATCTGGCTTTCCCATGTACTGTCCTCCAGCCCATAACCTCGTTACAGACCATCAGGTCTTCGATTACATGGTTTTCTTCTCATGCACCACTAAACACGGTTAGTCCTATGAAGAGGTCTTTACCTTCACTACAACACAAAATCTAGCCCTCACGGTCCAAATACCCGGCATTACAAACGACCACGACTACCCCGTTGGCGGTAAAAAGCTTGTGCCAGCCAGCCAGAGAGGCAAGATAAGCGTGCAGCGGCAGCCACAACAGGTGAGTCCAGCTTAAAGTGAACTGTGTGGGCCGTGCGTCGCAGGTACCGTGGCCAACGCTGGACAGTGGGGAAGCAAGAGGACGTGAGGTCTATCCTAGTTCCCCCCTCCCTCCTTTACTCCCCCCCAAGCCACACTTTACCACCGTAATATAAAAAAGCTTTGTGTTTTATGCCCCGAGGGACGTGTGAAGACCGAGAAAGGTTTCCATACGTCGTCCCTGAGTGTATCATCAAATCTAGAGTGAAGATTTAATGTTCTCCACGTAGAGGTGATGAAAATCTAGGTTCCCTCGTCCCACCTCACACAGCGTTCGCGAAAATCCAGATCCCTCATATCTGCACGGATCGCACGAGAAAATCGAAAATCCCTCACGTTCTCCTAATGGTACGTGCGAAAACGCAGATGCCCTGTGTGACGTAATTACTTTAAAAATGTCTTCCTATATACATCATTTTCTTTCAGTTTACCTACCGTCTGTGGGGCATACAACTACGGTGAGAATTTGTTTTAAAATACTATATCTAAAACATTTTCTCTTCAGCACGAACACTATTTCATTAGTGAACAAATTGGAAATCATTTATCATATACGTATGTGTCTAGCGTTCTCTTCCTTCTCTCCATAACATTAACTATAAAGGTTTTTGGCTCTTATGTCAACACGTCTTTAACTGTACGAAAGGATTAATCATAGGGCATTTACCTTCCTCCTTGTAGGTACAACATTCATTGCATATATTTTTCTCTCTATTTCCTTGTCAACATAACATTAATTGTTGAGGTTCTGTCTCCTACTGTCAACATGTCATTAAGAGTTTTCTCCACTTCTGTGTCAACACAGCGTTAAATGGAGATGATACAAATACAACTCATGTCTACAACATGGCACTGATCACAAGGTTATTGTGAGCGTAAATCACACGAATAGAAGCTCATCTATCACCCTTACGTAGCTGATATCGACCCTTTATCACGACGCCACGACCCTTCAAACACGACTGTAAGACCCTTGGGTACGATGACCTGACCTTCGACATGACTCTAAGGGGGTCATGTCAACAGCCCAAAGGTTGTGGCGTCATACTCGAGGGTTAAGTCACTGTGCTCAAGGGTGGTACCGTAATGCTCAAGGGTCGTACCATTGTGCTCAAGGGTCGTTACGTTGTGCTCAAGGGTCTTTACGTTGTGCTCAAGGGTGGTACCGTAACGCTCAAGGGTCGCACCTTTGTGCTCAAGGGTCGTACCGTCGTGCTTAAGGGTCGTACCGTCATACTCAGGGGTCGTACCGTTGTACCCTTGGTTACTAGGTTTCATAACCACTGTTTCCAATAAATACAACCAATAACCAACACAGAGAGTCTAAAAGAAATGAATAAAATCAAGACAAAGTACTCAAAAGTCTGATTTAAACCGGAGCAGAGCCGAGGCATTCTCGAGTCTGTCCCACCAGATAAGTTATTGATATACTTGTCCACAGGAAGAGTGGCTGTGGTCTGTACCAAGCTGAAAACACAGCCGCCAAAAATACTCGGAAAGCAGTGCCATTTCCATCACAGCGCACATGACAACAATCCAGTATTCGGTAATATGTCAAACAGCAATGTTTTATGTATTTCCTTTTGGATCAAATACGGAATTCCAAATTTTTAACAATTCTAATTCTCATATTAAAAAAAAAGGTGTAGCATGTAATAAGTTAAAGTACAATATGCAGCCATGTCACTGCAGTACAATAAATGTACATGACAATTATTCAATATACAGAGGCACTTCACATCTCTTAATGTTACCCTTACCATTTCAATATCATATGCTCCAAGAATTTTTCTTCCAGTAGTTTTCATGATATTCACAGTTGTATAACAGAGAAAGCTGTGTCAATATATAAGCCTGACCTATGCTGTGTGAGGTCGTACTCAAGTAATAAGATGAATGACAGTGAAAACCAAAATATTTTTAATTAATATTTTTTCGATGAACTTCTATGGAATATAATTTACCCCTTCTGCCATATGGCTGCTAACGTAAGGGTGCTTGTACACAATACATATATAATTGGAAGTGAAGCGATTTAGACATTTGGGAGAAGACATGGCGGCGAATGGAACCATGGAGGCAGAAGTGAGTCATGGGTTTGGCGAGAAGTCAAAGGTTGGTGAAGCACTGAAAAATGTGTGGAAAGATAGCCGAGCTGTCTGTACTAAATACCAAAGTAATACCTATAGAAGAGGGAAAGTGAACCAATATTGCGGCGTCGGGCATGTGGGTCAAGTTTGAAAGTTAGCCTGGGAGAGTTGATAAGTCGGACCGCTTTCGACTTAACTCTGTCAAGTAAGGATGCAGAACTAGAATCACCACAAGGGTGAGAGCAGTACTCCATACAAGGACGAATCAAGTCTTTGTATAAACGGAGCAGCTATTCAGACTAAAAGAAATTTCGAAATCTAACAAGGAAACCCAGTTTCTCAAAGGCACACTTCGCTATTTCCGTAATGTAGGGTTCCCAGGAAAGAGTGAATGTTACAGTAATGCCAAGTATGCTCACTGAATGAAGGGGTGGAATTACAGAACCGTCAAATGACAGACGGTTTTGATAACCTAATACTTTGATATCCAGATGACAGTATGGATGTGAATACCCTATGTTTGAATTGAATCTTAAGAGAAACAAAATTACGTATCTTCCGTAGCTCTTATGGTCCTAATTTTAAGATATCTATTAGAAAATTACATAAGTAATAACAGCAGAGACGACCAATAGTGTTCAAATACCGCAAACAAATTATGAAACAGGATATTTACAAAGAGTCGTAGATGACTAGTGAAATGATTACGTAAAATAATCTGCACACCGTCAACATACAGATTTCAGTATTACAAAATTTTAGATTGGACACCAGGTGGTAATCATAGCCACTTACGAAAATATAAAAAACTGAAAATCTTTAAAAGGGAACTTGTCCATACAGTGATGTATACATTTCTGATCACTACGAATAACACTAACTCTGTTGAAGGCAAAGATGATAAACTCCTCATGGAGTTTCAGGAACATCTTCAAAAATTTCTTGTTTTACAGAGATTTCAATCACAAAGAAAAACGTAACAACATATAAATATGTATATATTCTTGGCTTGCAACAGCTTAACTTAGTAATATTCACTTGTTGATAAAAGCCAATGTACGTCACAATTAACAGCTCATGATGTAAAAGAAGCAAACGTCATTTGGCTGGAGTACAGCAGTTAGTACACGTACGAATGAGATAATCTTATCAAATCTTCAAGTCGCTATTATATACGTTAATTTCTCATATCAAGACAGTCTACGCGTCCATTCGTTTCTACGATCTCAAGCAGAGAGATGAGTGTTGCTCGATACGTGATCAATATACGTGTTACCAGGTGACGCTGTGACGACACTGGTGACGTCACGTAGCAGTGCGTCCAGCTGACCTGAAGCGACGAGCTTTCATTGGTCAGACAAGGGTGTAGCCGCCTACCGCATTCATCTCTCACTGGTCAATAATTCTTTCCTTGATCTTTGTCTTAAATACATAAACCTGGACCATGCCGTGCTGTCCTTACACTTGTGAATGTGACCAGTCACGAAACATTGTGTTACTGTGTACACAAGAGGACTTCCACTATTGGTTTCTACTTGAGTCTGGTTCTACCTCTGCTTTGAACTTGGGCCAGCTTATTGACACTCTACCTGAGCTGTATAAGACAATCGTTAGATAAGTTGAGAACATTAACGAGAAACTGATACATGCTGAATTAGCAGTTATATTAAATGAAGCATGATTGAGAGAGACACTTAAGATACACAAATAAATCTATATATGGGATATGATTACTTTAACCTTCACCATCTTTAAGTATGGTGTTGGCATTCGTGGCTTATGACTGCTGAGTGGGTAGCAAAGCAGAATTATCAAACACACACATGATATCCAAAAAAACATATGTTGGTTTTGTTATATTTCTGGTTATAAAATAACGTTTCGTATCGAAGGCTCCCGTAAGAACCCTGGTGTCGGGTTAAAGACCAACGAGTGAACCCCGTCTGAAAGAGAGGTTCTCTATGACTGATTCTCACGATCTGGTCAAGACCATTGACCCATCCACTGTTAGTCCAGTCAATCCTCAGCTCAGCGTCTCACCTTCACGACACAACAAACCATCAGGTCCATTATGAAGCTTCGCCTCACATGATCATAAATTCATATTTGAAATGAAAATAATTAAGAAATCTATCCTACATTGCTCTGAAATAATTTGGAGCAAAAACTATATGAGGACAAACATGAAATGACTGTGTGACAATTTAAGTCTTGGAGGTGTCGGCAATGTGATCATTCTCTTACCTTTTATAAAGTTGGAGGTGAGACAATATACACACACACACACACACACACCATCAACGACGCATTCTTGAAGGCCGGCCACGGAGGATGCACGTGGCTTTACTGTACACACACACACACACACACACACACACACACACACACACACACACACACACACACACTTGATAAAGAGTCATAGATATGGTGAAAACATGACACTTACACTTAATATACGTACTTCCCAGAGGCAGATGACCCACATGAACGAGCGGAGAGAACTATCATGCATTTTCCTGCATGTACCTCACTTGACATGATCCCAGGCAGATGGACAGCATATGCTGGGCCTTTGTACACACACCCTAACACAACGTACCCACACAACTTCTTTTTTTTTTTTAAGCTTTTCATACTTGTTCGCAGATTCTCGTGTCAGCGCAGTAGACACTGAAATATACCAAGAGTGGCCTCATTTGCATACATCATGCATTCTGTAGCTGTCACCCCGTAATGCACCGATCCTACCAGATCTCCCCCGTCCACAGCCAAGCCCTACAGAGCTTGACTTTGTTTACCCTGACCGTTCCATGTCCCCTGGTTCAGGTAATGACAGCATGTCATCCCCTGTATACCACATCGCTAATATTCCCCCCCCCCCCCGTACCGTAATTAAGTAATAACGCAACTCGCTCTTTGTCCCTAAATCACACGTTTAATATACCTCAACGTTCTCAGGGAAGCCATACGCTCCTTGTACTATAATTCTCTTCAACAGATGTACTGTCTTAGGGTAACGCTCCAGATTATAGCCCTTGCGAAGGGCACATCAGCATCTATATAATGCGTTTCTACTCTCATCGTACAAAATATATATATATATATATATATATATTTTTTTTTTTTTATACTTTGTCGCTGTCTCCCGCGTTTGCGAGGTAGCGCAAGGAAACAGACGAAAGAAATGGCCCAACCCCCCCCCCATACACATGTATATACATACGTCCACACACGCAAATATACATACCTACACAGCTTTCCATGGTTTATCCCAGACGCTTCACATGCCTTGATTCAATCCACTGACACCATGTCAACCCCGGTATACCACATCGCTCCAATTCACTCTATTCCTTGCCCTCCTTTCACCCTCCTGCATGTTCAGGCCCCGATCACACAAAATCTTTTTCACTCCATCTTTCCACCTCCAATTTGGTCTCCCTCTTCTCCTTGCTCCCTCCACCTCCGACACATATATCCTCTTGGTCAATCTTTCCTCACTCATCCTCTCCATGTGCCCAAACCACTTCAAAACACCCTCTTCTGCTCTCTCAACCACGCTCTTTTTATTTCCACACATCTCTCTTACCCTTACGTTACTCACTCGATCAAACCACCTCACACCACACATTGTCCTCAAACATCTCATTTCCAGCACATCCATCCTCCTGCGCACAACTCTATCCATAGCCCACGCCTCGCAACCATACAACATTGTTGGAACCACTATTCCTTCAAACATACCCATTTTTGCTTTCCGAGATAATGTTCTCGACTTCCACACATTCTTCAAGGCCCCCAGAATTTTCGCCCCCTCCCCCACCCTATGATCCACTTCCGCTTCCATGGTTCCATCCGCTGCCAGATCCACTCCCAGATATCTAAAACACTTCACTTCCTCCAGTTATTCTCCATTCAAACTCACCTCCCAATTGACTTGACCCTCAACCCTACTGTACCTAATAACCTTGCTCTTATTCACATTTACTCTTAACTTTCTTCTTCCACACACTTTACCAAACTTAGTCACCAGCTTCTGCAGTTTCTCACATGAATCAGCCACCAGCGCTGTATCATCAGCGAACAACAACTGACTCACTTTCCAAGCTCTCTCATCCCCAACAGACTTCATACTTGCCCCTCTTTCCAAAACTCTTGCATTTACCTCCCTAACAACCCCATCCATAAACAAATTAAACAACCATGGAGACATCACACACCCCTGCCGCAAACCTACATTCACTGAGAACCAATCACTTTCCTCTCTTCCTACACGTACACATGCCTTACATCCTCGATAAAAACTTTTCACTGCTTCTAACAACTTTCCTCCCACACCATATATTCTTAATACCTTCCACAGAGCATCTCTATCAACTCTATCATATGCCTTCTCCAGATCCATAAATGCTACATACAAATCCATTTGCTTTTCTAAGTATTTCTCACATACATTCTTCAAAGCAAACACCTGATCCACACATCCTCTACCACTTCTGAAACCACACTGCTCTTCCCCAATCTGATGCTCTGTACATGCCTTCACCCTCTCAATCAATACCCTCCCATATAATTTACCAGGAATACTCAACAAACTTATACCTCTGTAATTTGAGCACTCACTCTTATCCCCTTTGCCTTTGTACAATGGCACTATGCACGCATTCCGCCAATCCTCAGGCACCTCACCATGAGTCATACATACATTAAATAACCTTACCAACCAGTCAACAATACAGTCACCCCCTTTTTTAATAAATTCCACTGCAATACCATCCAAACCTGCTGCCTTGCCGGCTTTCATCTTCCGCAAAGCTTTCACTACCTCTTCTCTGTTTACCAAATCATTTTCCCTAACCCTCTCACTCTGCACACCACCTCGACCAAAACACCCTATATCTGCCACTCTATCATCAAACACATTCAACAAACCTTCAAAATACTCACTCCATCTCCTTCTCACATCACCACTACTATATATATATATATATATATATATATATATATATATATATATATATATATATATAGGTGTATACGTGTATACCGTAGCTGTGGAAAACAACAATCCAGAGGAAAAGTAAAAATGAAACTATCAGTTATGGGATGTCTAGACGGGTTAGCATGGTTTGGCTCGGCCACATAATCAAATGCGACGTTGAAGTATTAAAATGTATACTGAAATAATTGAATTTCAACAGCATTGGAGTAACATGTAAAACAGAATACACCACACACACACACACACACACACATCCACCAAAGAGAGGTCACTATACTCACACTTATACATACACAGGCCAACCTGTGCCAGAAATGGCACCCAGAGAACACACACACACACACACACACACACACACACACACACACAGCTGACCTACATGTGCCAGGAATGGCACCTCAAGACATATATCTGAACTGTGCCAGTAATGGCACCCCGGGAACGGACTGTCAATGATAATAGCCCATATCAGTTTTGACCCGGCGAGTTTTCACACATCCATAGCGTTACTGACCATGAGTCAGAATAGGATGGACTCGCAGGAGTTCGAATATTGGGCGCAGCACTCGGTCCACACCCAACACAGGTGCTCATACTCCTGGTCTGGTCGATAAATGGTTACTTGGCTAAGGCTGGATTGTGTGTGTGTGTGTGTGTGTGTGTGTGTGTAAAAAATCTCTAGATCTACAACTGGCACGGGCTCTTGCCAATGACAGCCTGGTCTCTGGGGCCGGGCGCGTGTGTCTGAATGTCTGGATATATTCTCTGTGAGATCGTGTGTTGTTACTGTTGTCGAATTACTAACTTTGTTAGGCTGGTTAAAGCCGTTAACGTCGTGTTATAACCATCAACTGAAAAACTGAACTCGTTGAAATGTTCAAGATAATTCTAAAACGTAACATTCACTGTGCTTGCTTACTAGCTCTCTAGATGTACAAGTTCACTGATATGTAAATAAATATGCAATTCATTTACGTAAATAACTGCTGACAGTAGTCAACCATTTAAGAGTCGTGCAAACACCTTTACATTAATAGTCTCCCATTTTCTTACGATCAAAGAAAACAATTTCGTAAATATGGTAGCCTAAACTATTTGGATTTCTGTCCCCCCCCCCACTTTCTATCCAGCATACATTTCCATGCTGTTCTAAATGTATTTCGTATCAGCTTTGATACAATTCTATTGTTATTTTTTTTTCTAACGCATTTGCATTTTGTTAAAAAAAGGGGGTAGGGAGGGAGGGAGTTCCGTACTATAGAATACCTGGGCCAGTCCAACTGTCATTTATTTCGGAAACGGAATATTACACTATTTTTATGCAGGTAATAACCTGAGATATATATATTGAATTTCAGTTTTATTAAAAAAACAACAGCAAATGTGTACGCTGACAAGTCTGTTGAGCAATCAACTTAGCAGTTTATGCATGTGTATCAGTCATGTGCGTGTGTGTGTGTGTGTGTGTGTGTTTAATCCCTCTGTACTAGTGTGCGTATGTATGTGTGCGTGTGTGTGTGTGCGTGAATACTATTTGCGTATCAGAGAAAGGATACCTACCTAAGTAGCTACCTACTTACGAATATCACCTACGATGAGATCTGCCCTACTGCTAGGCTAGCGCTTACTGCTCACTACATTTACCGCTGAAGTTGTAATACTGTTGTTAACTGCGATCACCAAGGTGTTGTAACTTGTCTGTGTTAGGGTGATGCAGCGCCTCCCTTCAGCTAACGGTCCAGTGTTCGTCTAAGGGTATCCCAGGAGACCACATAATTCTTTTTAACCCCACTCGAAAGAACAATGACTAAACGCTCCATTTTCTTTGCAGGGCCACTCTTGCATATTTTGTTCGAGGTATTTCCAAATATTCCTCCTGGTGTATTTGTAAATTCAATTGGACTGTTCTTTCCCATACGTGAAGTTTTTAGTTAAGAAATCGCTCTCTCTCTCTCTCTTTGGGCCCTACTATTGGCCGTCTTCGTTCAAGGCGGTATAATTGCAGTTCTCTCAGTCTTTCACGAGAGTTTGTCTTACATTCTTGCGATTCTAACGGTAAAATTTTAGATCTCTCTGAGAGAGAGAGAGAGAGAGAGAGAGAGAGAGAGAGAGAGAGAGAGAGAGAGAGAGAGAGAGAGAGAGAGCAATATTTACGTGTGATTACTATTTATGTACAAGGGGAGACTCTTAACCTTTCATCTATCTATATATATATATATATATATATATATATATATATATATATATATATATATAAATATATATATATATATATATATATATATATATATATATATATATATATATATATATATATATTATACATCATATATATACACAACCAACCTTAGCTCATACCAGATGCCCATTCACGGACTCAATCCCAAAGGGGGATGAGTAACATACTGTGTAGCTGTGAGCAGATGACCCTGTTCGATACTCGAATAACCACTGAGCGGCGGGATGCACCTACCACTCATGTGTATGGTGACTACACTTCTATATGCAATGAGTGAAGGATGCCTCACTCATGCTTATGCAAATAATCCTTTAGTGTATGTAACCTAGATCAAAACATGTAATAACATCATAATCAAACTTAACTAATTAATTAATCAAACAGTCCCTTCCTCTAGCACTCTCTCCCTCAATCCTCTCCTCCAACAATTCTCTCTCTCTCTCTCTCTCTCTCTCTCTCTCTCTCTCTCTCTCTCTCTCTCTCTCTCTCTCTCTCTCTCTCCATTTTTTGGGGGGCCCCTTGCAATTTTTTTGGGGTATTTCCTACCCCCTTGTTTTTTAAACAAGGGGTTTTTTCCCAACAATTTTAAAAAATTTCCTTTTTTCGGGGCCCTCTATTCCGCTTCTTCAACTTTCATTCTTCCTTTCAAATTTTCACTTTTTCATTCTAAGAAAATTTTTCCTCAAAAAAAAAGGGAAAAAAGGGGGGGGGGAAAAAAAAAAAAAACTTTTCTTTTATATTATTAAAAAATTTCCCTTTTCTCAAATATTTATTTTTAAATATATATTTTTTTTTTTTTTTAAAAAAAAAAAAAAATTTTTTTTTTTTTAAAAATTTTATTTTAAAATTTTTTTTCCCCCAAATTCCAAAAGTCCCTTTCCCCCCCCCCCAAATTTGGGCCTTACCCTCCAAACCCCCCTTCCCCCAATTACCCATAACCATCACCCTAACCCTCTTTTAAAGGGTTAGTCCTTCTTTCTCGTTGCCTCCTCAGCTTAAAAATCTCCTTTTTATTGATTCCCCCTTTTTCCATTTCCCCTTAAAACACGCATCTATTAATTCTTTTTAATCCCCCCCCTCTACCTCCTCCCAATTTTCCCCAAAATTTTCCTCTTCCTCTCTCTCCATCTCCTCCCCTTCTCTCTCTCTCTCTCTCTCCTCTCCCTCTCCCCCAAACCCCCTCCAAAATTCCTCCCTCTCCTTCCCCAAAAAACCCTTCTAACCCTTTCCCCTTTTTTTTCCTCATTTCCTTTTCCCCCTTCCCTCTTCCCTTTTAACTCCCCTTCCTTTATTTCCCCCTTTCCCCCAATTTAAAAATTTTCCCTTTAACCCCCCTTACCACCTCCCCCTTTCCCTTTTTTTCCCCTTTCCCCCCCTTTTCCCCTTCTTTTCCCCTTTCTTTTCTTTTCCATTCCCCCCTTCCCCTCCTCTTCCCTTTCTTCCCCACCCCCCCTTTCACCCCCTTCCCCCTCCCTCCTTTTCCCCCCCCGGCCTTTCTTTCCCCCCCAATCTTTTTTCGCCAACCCCCCCCCCCCCTGGGGGGCCCCCCAAAAATCGAACCCCCCCCCCCAAAAACCCCCCCTCCCCCCCTTCCCCCTTTTTCACCCCCTTTTCCCCACCCCCACCCCCAAAAAAAACCCCCCCTCCCCCTTTCCCCAAAACCCCAAACCCCCCTTTTTTATCCCCACCCCCCACCCACCCCCTTTTTTTCCCCCAACACGGGCCCCCCCCTTTCCCCCCCCCCAACCCCCCTCCACCTTTTTTAACCCGGGCCCAAACCCCCCCCCCTTAAAAAACCCACCCCCCCCCCCCCCCCCCTTCCCTTCCCCCCCCCAAAAAAATTTTTCAAACAAAAAAAAACCAAAAAAACACACACACAACACACCAACAAAAACCCACAAAAAACCCCACACAACACCACAAAGAAAAAAAAAAAGGGGGGAGAAAACAATGTAAAACATTGAAAACGACCCGCGAGCCGGGGAGGGGGTGTTAACTGAAAAAATTTTCCCTTTTTTTAATACCGGGAAAAAAAAAATAAACCTTGTTTACCCAGGAAAAACTACTTACGTGAGAGACAACGAGGAAAAGAAAGGGGTTTTTATGAATAAAGCTCTTCCTTTCCCGAAGAATGGGTTGTTTTGACAAACGAAACTGCTGGGTTGTCTGCTTCTGTAATACTAGAAAACATATGACACTGTCCCACGTAGGAGATTGCTAAAGAACCTGCATCTAAGATCCAAACAGGAAATAGAAGACTCCTTCAATGGGCCCTTGATTTTCTCAAGGGAAAGGGAACAAATTTTATTAAGAGGACCTTCCGCAGCTCGTTAAGGGGCCCCGGGGTTCATTCAGTTCTGGGACATTCATACTTACTGATATATTTGAATCATTTGCCAGAAAGTTTGGGCTCCTATCTGAATACGTTTGCAGATGATTCCAAGGATAACTTTAGAGAAGTAAAAAGCGATGACCAAAATTACAAGGGGACAGAATCAACTCCAAATTGAGCATACATGGGGTGACATAACCCAAGTTTGTTCCTGACGCTACCTCGCTAACACGGAAAACGGCGAGGTAACGTCAGGAACAGACGAAAAAAGGCAGCGTCCGCTCACATCCATTCTCTAGCTGTCATGTGTAATGCACGGAAAACACAGCTCCCTATTCACAACCAGGCCCCACACATCTTTCCATGGTTTACCCCGGATGCTTCACATGCCCTGGTTAAGTCGACTATATATATATATATATATATATATATATATATATATATATATATATATATATATATATATATATATATATATGAAGAGCAACATACTCAATAAATTGGGACAAACACCTAGGAAACGGACCCGCTATCAAAAATAATATGATACCTTAATGCCTGTAACACCTCGACTAAAAACACTTTACGATAAAAAAAATTCAGGTATTACTGCGCCAGTCGAGATCACCTGCATCGAGCTCGAGTAAATGACTTCGATGTCCTTTGGGGTCAAACGCTAGCCACAGATGTTCCTTGGTCTACGATAATCTTCTGAGATTAACAGCATCATCTCAATCTGGACGAATCTTATTGCTCACTCTACAAGACTTAAAACTCCCGCACTCTGGATGAATCAGAACTCTCACTCTGGATGAATCAGAACTCTCACTCTGGATGAATCAGAACTCTCACTCTGGATGAATCAGAACTCTCACTCTGGATGAATCAGAACTCTCACTCTGGATGAATCAGAACTCTCACTCTGGATGAATCAGAACTCTCACTCTGGATGAATCAGAACTCTCACTCTGGATGAATCAGAACTCTCACTCTGGATGAATCTAAACTCTCACTCTGGATGAATCAAAACTCTCACTCTGGATGAATCAGAACTCTCACTCTGGGTGAATCAAAACTCTCACTCTGGGTGAATCAAAACTCTCACTCTGGATGAATCAAAACTCTCACTCTGGATGAATCAGAACTCTCACTCTGGATGAATCAGAACTCTCACTCTGGATGAATCAAAACTCTCACTCTGGATGAATCAAAACTCTCACTCTGGATGAATCTAAACTCTCACTCTGGATGAATCAAAACTCTCACTCTGGATGAATCAAAACTCTCACTCTGGATGAATCTAAACTCTCACTCTGGGTGAATCAAAACTCTCACTCTGGGTGAATTAAAACTCTCACTCTGGACGAATCAACTCTCACTCTGGATGAATCAGAACTCTCACTCTGGATGAATCAAAACTTTCACTCTGGATGAATCAAAACTCTCACTCTGGATGAATCAAAACTCTCACTCTGGACGAATCAAAACTCTCACTCTGGATGAATCAAAACCCTCACTCTGGACGAATCAAAACTCTCACTCTGGATGAATCAAACTATCACTCTGGTCGAGTTAAAGCTCTCACTCTGGACCAATCATCACTCTCATTCTAGACCGGATGTGAACTCGTCATCTGAACGGGCCGGAGTGTGGACGAGTTCGCACCTCATAACTCTCCTTGGAAACGATGCTCTGGCATAAAGAAGGTCTGGACTACTCACACACCCACGGATTAACATCTACGTTCCTTGAGCAACAAGAAACATCTATCAGCTTTCCTCCTGCAAGTTGATATAAGACGGTGATCTGCCGTCGTTCACAGACTCGCCAAGCATGGGACATTTTTTTTCGTTGATGGTCTGTTTGTTTACCAGCTTGTTGCATAACTACCAAGCCTAGGTAATCTACTGGACGAGCTACTGCTCGTATAACTACTTAACTAGACGATCTACTAGTTGTATAACTACCTAGCTTAGACGATATACTGTTCGTATAATTACCTTGTCTAGATGACCTACTTGTCTATAACTACCTAGCCTAAATGATCTACAGGTCGTATAACGACCTGGTCTCGCAGACGACCTAATGTAACCAATTTCTTGAAATAGCACTTAATCTACGCTCGTCAACGGATGAATGGAGGGAGGAGGATCTTGCAAGGAAAGTCGCATGTCGGATTATGATTTCCGTGTAACTCTAATATTCTGGTTATCATAACTTGGCAGGTTTCTTTAATTTTCTTGCCAAATTGAAGTCATGTAGGAACGTAATACATCTGAAATGATAAAAATCCTCGGTTACGCATCTTGAGTGGATGATACCCTGGGACTATTGAAACTGAAGCGCTTTTGAGGAGCGGTGGGCGAGGGAGCGACGGTAGCTCTATGTTTTCCATCATAAAATCCCAATGCAACCGTCACGGGGTTCCTCTCTACTAAGCTGGCTTCCTATTTTCCACTGTATTCACTTCTCACGCGAAACCCAGTTTCTATTCCCATATCTCATAATGCAGTGGGTGGCAATCATTCTACGATTAAGAAAAAAAATCTTACTTTATAGTAACAATCAGTACCGAAAAATAAGATAATGACTGCCTTCTGTATTGTCCAGGGTACAGACCCAACATATATAAACAGCCTCTGAGTGGAGTGAAATTCACTTCACACAATTACTTAATAATCTCATACTCAGGAATACCATAGTACTTATACAACTACTGTCATTGCCATAAGTTTAAATAGTGGCTTTGCCTTTCAATGGAGACAATGATACAACAAGGAACACACGGGATGCTGGTTATTCCATTAAACAAATACCGTTAACTTTAGAGCAACAGTCTGTGTGTGTGTATGTGTGTGTGTGTATGTGTGTGTGTGTGTGTGTGTGTGTGTGTGTGTGTGTGTGTGTGTGTGTGTGTGTGTGCCGTGTCAAAGGTTCTACGTCCCTGATCTGCCCCCCATATAAAGTGGGAATAAAGTAAACAACGATAGATTAACAGATAGATGGATTGACTACTATATTTCCCTTTTCAGGGTCACTGTCAATCGTTTTTTGAGAACCACGTTCATACAACACGAAAACAGAAGGAGTCATCCAGCGAAACACTTGGATATCATGCTCGAAATCGCCACACAGCCCACTCCCCAGCCTCATCCCCGGCCCGCCACAAACACCACCACCACAACTCCATCTCGTAGAATTTTACGCATTTTCACTTGAAACTTCAAAACATTACCACAGACAGTAAAACTTGGTCTGCAGTCACTAATGAGAGATTTTTCCTTGCAAATTTATCATCTTTTTACGCTGCATTTTGAAATCTCAACTTCCCATGGTTTTGTTTCGTAGTGGTACCATTTCTAACATCCACTCATACACAAGGAAAGGACAGATGAAAAATACACACAAACACAAACGCAAATAAATAAATATATATATATATATATATATATATATATATATATATATATATATATATATATATATATATAACAAGAGATATAGGTATAGAGTCAATTACTTGTACATTAAAGTAAAAAAAAAGTCTGCCTTACAAGCATCATGGTTGGGGGGCAAACAGTCGGTTATGCCTCCAAATTCATCGACAAAAGCCTATATATATATAATCGGGCAATCGCGTGAACATAACCCTACATTTCTCAAAATAGCCATTCATTCCGTCAACATCGTTGGCAAACCTGACAAAAATAGAGAAAAATGAACATCGATGTCCAGACTCACCGAAGGCAACCATCCTTCCATATTCGACCAGACACAAGATGTGAGGAGAGAACCACTGATACTCGACCACCAGTGATGCTCGACCACCAGTGATACTCGACCACCAGTGATACTCGACCACCAGTGATACTCGACCACCAGTTATACTCGACCATCATCCACGCCACACGTGAACGAGTCAACATGTAAACCTTCTCTCTACCCATCATCTCTGATCGTCAAGGAAAACCACTCTTCCCCACTCTCCCCTAACCTCTTCCTCACTCCTCCTCCCTCTTCTCCTCCCTCTTCTCCTCCTCTTTCCTCCATCCTTCCTCTCTCCCTCACTTCCCACCAGTAATGAATATAGACTAACTACCCCCATCACTGGGTTACGCTGTCCAGCTGTTCCCTTCCTAAGCTCCCCGACCAATCTTTATTACGTTTACATAATGAGGCAGGTGGGTGGGTGGGGTCTTCAACTCGCTGTATTATATTTCAGTTTGCATGACACCAGGTCTTGCCTGACCTAGATTTTACTGTGGTCAGCCGGCAAAACAATGCAAGTAGGTAGAGGGGCAGGTAGTTTACGGTGGAAATGTAGAAACCTTTATGCACGTACATACACACAACTGAAGTTTGCGCGCATATTGTACCTGCAGGGGAGAGAGAGAGAGAGAGAGAGAGAGAGAGAGAGAGAGAGAGAGAGAGAGAGAGAGAGAGAGAGAGAGAGAGAGAGAGAGAGAGGGGGGGGGGGGGGGGGGGGGAGTTCTACACATACTCGGTGAATGTGAACGTGTGTGTGATTACTATTTGCGTGTTACAGGAAAAGCGTTTTACACTAGAGCTGCCACGCCTCTTAGCCTTGTGACTATGTACCATGTCTTTATTCCTGTGAGCACGCACGCACACAAACGCGCGCGCGCGCACACACATACACACACACACACACACACATATATATATATATATATATATATATATATATATATACACTAGTAGCCTAGGCCTAGTGACCAGCCCCTAAGGGAGGATGAACACCTGGGTTTGGGTGAAGGCCGACCGCCACGCCCAGGATTCCAACCAAACGCGGGTTCGAACCCGGGCTGGCCCGTGCTGACTCATGTCCAGTGACACCAACCATTACAAGATGGAATCCCTTGTGTGTGTGTGTGTGTGTGTGTGTGTGTGTGTGTGTGTGTGTGTGTTACACTAGCAAGCGAGCAACACACATAAATCAATTCAAAGCCAAGTCTGCCGCACAACACTGAACACACTGGTAAACTGCGCCCTCACCGGCCCCCTGACCGCCTGACCTAACATGATTTCAACACAGGTCGGCTGTGTACACAAGAGTTCAGCACAGAATACCAGATAAACATGAGTGGCGAGGCCGGTGGTGCCTGGCTTACATGAAATGGCTCGGTCTGGTCACCAAGGAGGAGGAGGAGGAGGGGGGGTTGTGAAGGCCCCCCCTGGCTCTGTTTGGTCACCAGGGGGGAGGTCCCCCCACACCCCAACGTGGGACAACTGCATCCACCACCAACTAGTGACGTCTAGCACAAACTGAACATAACGCAGGTGGAGAAACCACACGAAGGAAATGGTCCGTAAAGACGTGGCAACAAAGACGAGAGGGAAAGACACGGGATAGATGGATAAAAAGCTATGGGAAAGACACGGGAAAAATGGATAAAAGGCTATGGGAAAGACACGGGAAACAGGGATAAAAGGCTATGGGAAAGACACGGGAAAGATGGACAAAAGGCTATGGGAAAGACACGGGAAAGATGGACAAAAGGCTATGGGAAAGATTATAAAGAGAAAAAAAGGTTTAAATTACTGACATGATACATTATATAATATGGTGAACATACGACAGGTATACTGTGCTCAACTGTTTCAAAACACCGTTAAAGACCAAGATCGTACATCAAACGTGTGCGCCTTGAAAGATGATGATAACAGAGTACATGTATTCTCTACCTAGCAAGTTCTGAGTCTCGTGGTGTTTTCTAGAGCTAAATCGCCTCGTCTTCGGTGTGGAAGGTGGGCGTCGTGCAGGACAAGGTAGATCAGAGGGAGCGAGCCTCCTCCTAAGGTATTCCTATACATGTCACAAGACACAACACTCCTCCTTCCAACCCCTACCTTCAAAGACAAATTTACCCCCACATCTCTCTCTCTCTCTCTCTCTCTCTCTCTCTCTCTCTCTCTCTCTCTCTCTCTCTCTCTCTCTCTCTCTCTCAACCATTCCTTTTCTTCACTGTAAATCTCTTCTTTGTCATCTAGCTCTGGTCCCTTCCATCCAACCTTCTCCTCTTCCTCCTCCTTAACCACTTCATCTAACGTGTTCAAGTAAGACGCTTTTAATACGTAGGACATACCAGCAACCAGAATCGTGATGCAAACCTTCACACATCGAAGGTGTGGCTTCTATATAACATAAACAGGATATAAATATAAACACATAACCTGAAATAACAACCAGGATTAAATGACTACTGTCACATTTAAACTCGTTACTACGAGTTTACCTTTAAACAAAACAGTGATTGGTAAACTATAATCAAAACGATACAAATTCTACATCACCAAAATTTTACCTATCAAAAAACAACTAAAGTCCTATCTTATCACAGGCCAAATGTAAATATTTAACAAAATAAAATATTTTCTTTTTTAGCTTTAAATAACTAACGAAGCACATCAAGTATATAAATTCTCTCCATTCAATACTACACATTCAAACGTTAAAAAACATATCATACATAACTAACACTTTACCAATTTTACCAATTCAAACTAAAAATATGAATTAAATCTGGTAACAGTAAACTTCCAAACGCTTCTACCAACACATTTCTATACTCGTTCTCATCTTAACCAATAGAGGGCAGCATGACGCTCCACAACACCCCACATACCGCTCTCAGTTCGTCTCTACCAATACAGCAGACCACCTGGCCAGGTCCCACCCGTGGCACAGGTGCTCGGCTGATGTCGTTCGTGATCTTAACACACGGATATTCAGCAGTCGAATCCGTGTAAAGCCAAGTATCCACGAACAACGCCCAAAGATCATTTTCATGAATAAAAACTATATATTCTCGTTTCTGATACAAGAAAATAAACAGGTGTTTGATAGAAGCACAGAGATATGTACCCACTGACAAAGACGGTCAAAAAATAGCGAAAAAATAGAATGATAGAATAATCACCTTAGAAGCTTTGAACTAATGCTGGAAAACGAAGTAATTAACACACACACACACACACATATATATATATATATATATATATATATATATATATATATATATATATATATATATATATATATATATATCACATGCGCGTGGATGGGCGAACGTTCATGTACATGAAACAAATCCGGGTTTAGGTAAAGAGCTGATCACTCCTCCTGGATCCTGGTATTAACCAGCTCGCCTCGTCCACTAGTGGAATACTGCCCATCGTCAGTGGGGAACACTGGGTAATTACTGGAGGCAAAATTTCGAATTATCCAAAACACAAGGAATTTAATCTCACTGAAATAACAGTCACCCTCTGGATTGGATGGCAAAATTAATTATAATTAATAATCAGATACTGGTAATAGGAAACTCCGATTTAGATTTTTCAGCATATAATGGGTCTACAGCCATATTTCATGGCCCTGCGTGATGAGTAATTGGTTGTCATAAGCAGTTTCCTAATGGCAATATGCTATTATTTCCTCTAGCCTGGCCTGGAGTGTGTTCTGGTCATATTTTCTACACTGATTGAACCAGTATTTCACTGTCCTTTACTGCCATATGAGAAACACGTGTAACCTTTTCTTCATAACTAATGGGAGGCTACAGGCTATATAATACCGTATGTAGGAGAAAACACACTTTCTCTCTCATACATTCCCTAATTATTCATAATGACCCCAGGACCTCTTATCAAAAGGCTGCGCTACTTCCAGCAGTACGGAGATGTGGACTCCTTTGAAGTCAAAAGTTCTTTACCGAGACTAAACTGCTAAGGATTCATTAAATAGCTGGCCACTATGTACCTTCGAGGCTGTCTCTGATACCGGAAGGTAAAAGAAACTCACAGTTTCCCGCAGCAAACGTAGAAAGGCATACAAAAAAATCTGTCGTGTGCAATGAGGCGCAAATAATGTTAGTTGTGGTGCTAAAGCGAAATATCAGTTCCTAAAAGCATCTATAGTGCTGAATGCAGCCACTCTAATTAGTCAATCATTCGATATCTAAACACTCCTGTTGAAGAAGAAGTACCTCGCCTCATTCAAGGTAAAACATTGGCCCAGGTGTTCGGTTAGACAGATATCAACAAAGCCTTTGATACTTTTGAGTACCTATATATGATCACGTGTAAATCCTTTCTTTTCTAAGCTAAATAACTTGAAGTCGTTTTGTAGGTTCACACAGGATTCGTTTTCAGTCTGGGAATCATCTTGGTGCCTTGTCGCTTTACTCTCTCTAATCTAATTTTTTTTGTCTTTTTCTTTCAGTAGTGACCAAAACTGAACGAAGGATTCAAGATGAGGTAGCACATATGAACTGTGGAGAGTAAAGATTATCTCCCGGGATATAATTCCGAACAACCTGAATTTGAATCCATGATTTTGTTCATTCTTTTTCTGTTTCTGTGCGATGCTTACTTAGCTTTAGGTCACCAGAGATTATCAAGTCTTTTCCATATCAACCTTCTGTATATCACCAGAATTCATAATACAGCTTACTTTTCGTTTTTACTAACGATATAAAAAAAAAAACTTTGCCCCTATAAGCCATGTATATCAGTCTGCCTACGTCAGTATGAAGATCAAGGTGTTGGAGATCCAGGCTCCACCTACATCAGGATACACCGCGAGTGAAGCCATCTTTAACGAGGCTGTATCACTGGAAGCACCGTCTCGTCAAAGAACTTCTCACCCCAAAGGAGTCTGCATTTCGCTGCTACAAGATGTACCGCAACCTTGAGCTGCAAAGCCTTTAGAAAGATGTCTTGGGTAACATAATCACTCTTATGAGAAATTGGTTCTGAGGTAATTAAGTAAATACTGATATATTACAAGCGTGTGTGTGTGTGTGTGTGTGTGTGTGTGTGTGTGTGTAATTAACTATTCTTACAGTAGGACGAGGGAGCTTTACACTTATGAGGGCTCATCTATTGGAAATTTTCCACTAACATACAACCTCTAAATTCTATGTATGCTGTCTGCATTGACCGTGTCCTCAGTCAGTCTGCTAGATTCATCCACCACTCGTACTGTACACGATACTTGTTTACGTTCTTATTCCAAAGATTCATGTATAATTTCATGTCATATTCACTGCTTGCTCTCTCCTTACATCTCTTTAAGAACTGTCCACTGTTTGCACCGTCGATCTCTTTAAAAACTTGTGATCAGGTCACCCATTAGTCTTCTCTCTTCCAAGGTGGGTAAAGTTGAAGCCTCCAGTCTTTTCCTGTAGCTTAGGCTCTCTTAATTCTGTTGCCATCTTTGTTTCCCTCCTCTGGACCTTCTCTACGAGCTCTTTGTGCTTCCTTAGATGCGGTGACCAACGTGAAAGGCATAGTTCAGTTCTGATCTTAACGAAGGATATGAATAGCATGCTATATTTCCTTATCCATATACCAGAAAACTATAGTGATATTTACCAACAGACAATATGTCTCCTTAACTATTCTCGTAATACGAGATTCTAGCGACAGTTTCGGGACGGTATAAACTCCTAAGTCCTTCTAACAGACAGAATCCTTAAGTTTATTTCCTGCTAAGTAAAAGTCACATTCAGGCCGTTTTTCTGATTGTCTCATCTTCACTTTTACATTTGCTAGGGTTGAATTTCATCAATCACGTTTCAGACCGACTTTGGAGTCTGTTTAGGTCCCCTTGTAAGCTGATGCAATCCTCCTCACTCTGCACTTTCCTTCCAAATTTTGCATCAGCTGCAAACATATCCGGGAAGAAGTCCATACCTTCAGGCAAGTCATTCATACAGATCAGGAACTGTGTGTGTGTGTGTGTGTGTGTGTGTGTGTGTGTGCTGTAAGTGTATGTGTGCGCGCAAGCATACTAACAAGCACACCAACAAAAAAAAAATGCATATAGCTTGGGATGAAAGTAATACATATAATTGGGAAAGCGCTCGTGAGAGCACAGGTAGCCATGGCGGTATACATGCATATGTTCCACGTGTTCAACATACGTAAATGAGAAAATTTTAAACTTTGATGTAACGGGAACGAATTGGTACGATCCGATCCGCCTTTGACTGGTTAGCCAGACCCAAATAACCCAGCACTGGATCGTATTCCCGCAAGTTAGAATAACGAATATGAAAATCGTACTGTGAACTGTACATAAAAAGACTGTTTTTTTTTTTTTCATTTTATGTCGATGGCATTGTAAATTAATTTTACAGATTGTGAGTTTCGATACGTGTATAATTATTGGTGGAGTACAGACATTAAACGGGGAACCATTACGATAACAATATCATAACTGAATTTTAGCAACATATTTTACGGCGGTTGGTTGTTTGGCTATGTGGACTTTAAGTCTATGGACTGCCAGGGTCATTAAAGCCGTCAACGTCCAGTTATAACCACCCAACGAAAAAAATATCTAACGCCTTCTTCAGGAGTTCAGAGGCAATGCTCAGACAGCGTACTCCTTCACTCTGCATATGATCCTCGAGTTTGTCTACGTAATAGGGAATTGTCTGATCCGAGGTACGAGAATTTATGACTAGGAACGAACCGGAAAACAAAAATAAAGATCATTACATAAAATGCGGGAGAAGAGCAAAGCAAGTGGCTTGTCTACAGTGAAGTGGAGAGATCAACCTAATGGGGAGAGTGTGAAGATCTGGGCCGGTGATATGCCGTACCATTTCCTGCTGAGTCCCTCATAAGTGTGTCGTGTGTTGTATTACGTGTGCTCTAAGCTTGTATTACTCGTGAAATGTTCAGGAATAAATCTCATACAAGAGGAAGAATCACACCATCTTGACATTTTACACAACGTACATTCCCCAAAGAGCACTGTACACTACAATTACATATGGGCCGACCTGTGCCAGCAAAGGCACCCTGAGAACGGCCCAAGATTAGTCTTCGTGAATCTTTACACACACACACACACACACACACACACACACACACACACACACACACACACACACACACACACACACACACACACACACACACACACTACCTAGGAATATCTTTTACAAAAAAAAAAGTATTACGTTTTTTCTGAAATAGCCTAGTGGGAAAATTAATGTTTCCTATTTATGTAATTGTTTTCCAATCCTTAATATATCTAGAACTGAAAGATGAAAAGCAATTTAATTCGCGTAAGTAGAAGGGAGTAACTAAAGAATTAAATGTCATGGGGAAGGAAAAGAAACATGGTCTCATTTCTGACTCTCTCTCTCTCTCTCTCTCTCTCTCTCTCTCTCTCTCTCTCTCTCTCTCTCTCTTTTAGACCTTATAAAGATATCTAAAAAAAAAAAATTATCATGAAAAAATCCTAGGCACAAGGAAAGCCTTGCCAACTCGGTGTGGGTCATTTACCACACGTTACATGTGGATACCTAGGGTCAACATGCTGGCCACCTGCAGCTTGACCCTCCTCTCCTCACAGTGAAGGGCCACATACGCAGTATAAGACCACATGACCCGATAGTTGTCTTTAATACCTGATAAATCGGTAGGTGATTATATCCATACGTTAACGTTCTTACTGACGCTGGCTGTTGACACACCTAAAGACCAATTAACCAACCAAATGTTACAGCCATAGCAAGGGGAAACAGAAGGGGGAAGAGGAAAACGATTTGAGTTAACACACTTCATTAGGTGTTTACATATATATTTTTTTTTTTTTTTTTTTTATACTTTGTCGCTGTCTCCCGCGTTTGCGAGGTAGCGCAAGGAAACAGACGAAAGAAATGGCCCAACCCCCCCCCCCATACACATGTACATACACACGTCCACACACGCAAATATACATACCTACACAGCTTTCCATGGTTTACCCCAGACGCTTCACACGCCTTGCTTCAATCCACTGACAGCACGTCAACCCCTGTATACCACATGACTCCAATTCACTCTATTTCTTGCCCTCCTTTCACCCTCCTGCATGTTCAGGCCCCGATCACACAAAATCTTTTTCACTCCATCTTTCCACCTCCAATTTGGTCTCCCTCTTCTCCTCGTTCCCTCCACCTCCGACACATATATCCTCTTGGTTAATCTCTCCTCACTCATTCTCTCCATGTGCCCAAACCATTTCAAAACACCCTCTTCTGCTCTCTCAACCACGCTCTTTTTATTTCCACACATCTCTCTTACCCTTACGTTACTTACTCGATCAAACCACCTCACACCACACATTGTCCTCAAACATCTCATTTCCAGCACATCCATCCTCCTGCGCACATCTCTATCCATAGCCCACGCCTCGCAACCATACAACATTGTTGGAACCACTATTCCCTCAAACATACCCATTTTTGCTTTCCGAGATAATGTTCTCGACTTCCACACATTTTTCAAGGCTCCCAAAATTTTCGCCCCCTCCCCCACCCTATGATCCACTTCCGCTTCCATGGTTCCATCCGCTGACAGATCCACTCCCAGATATCTAAAACACTTCACTTCCTCCAGTTTTTCTCCATTCAAACTCACCTCCCAATTGACTTGACCCTCACCCCTACTGTACCTAATAACCTTGCTCTTATTCACATTTACTCTCAACTTTCTTCTTCCACACACTTTACCAAACTCAGTCACCAGCTTCTGCAGTTTCTCACATGAATCAGCCACCAGCGCTGTATCATCAGCGAACAACAACTGACTCACTTCCCAAGCTCTCTCATCCCCAACAGACTTCATACTTGCCCCTCTTTCCAGGACTCTTGCATTTACCTCCCTTACAACCCCATCCATAAACAAATTAAACAACCATGGAGACATCACACACCCCTGCCGCAAACCTACATTCACTGAGAACCAATCACTTTCCTCTCTTCCTACACGTACACATGCCTTACATCCTCGATAAAAACTTTTCACTGCTTCTAACAACTTGCCTCCCACACCATATATTCTTAATACCTTCCACAGAGCATCCCTATCAACTCTATCATATGCCTTCTCCAGATCCATAAATGCTACATACAAATCCATTTGCTTTTCTAAGTATTTCTCACATACATTCTTCAAAGCAAACACCTGATCCACACATCCTCTACCACTTCTGAAACCGCACTGCTCTTCCCCAATCTGATGCTCTGTACATGCCTTCACCCTCTCAATCAATACCCTCCCATATAATTTACCAGGAATACTCAACAAACTTATACCTCTGTAATTTGAGCACTCACTCTTATCCCCTTTGCCTTTGTACAATGGCACTATGCACGCATTCCGCCAATCCTCAGGCACCTCACCATGAGTCATACATACATTAAATAACCTTACCAACCAGTCAACAATACAGTCACCCCCTTTTTTAATAAATTCCACTGCAATACCATCCAAACCTGCTGCCTTGCCGGCTTTCATCTTCCGCAAAGCTTTTACTACCTCTTCTCTGTTTACCAAATCATTTTCCCTAACCCTCTCACTTTGCACACCACCTCGACCAAAACACCCTATATCTGCCACTCTGTCATCAGACACATTCAACAAACCTTCAAAATACTCATTCCACCTCCTTCTCACATCACCGCTACTTGTTATCACCTCCCCATTTACGCCCTTCACTGAAGTTCCCATTTGCTCCCTTGTCTTACGCACCCTATTTACCTCCTTCCAGAACATCTTTTTATTCTCCCTAAAATTTACTGATAGTCTCTCACCCCAACTCTCATTTGCCCTCTTTTTCACCTCTTGCACCTTTCTCTTGACCTCCTGTCTCTTTCTTTTATACTTCTCCCACTCAATTGCATTTTTTCCCTGCAAAAATCGTCCAAATGCCTCTCTCTTCTCTTTCACTAATACTCTTACTTCTTCATCCCACCACTCACTACCCTTTCTAAACAGCCCACCTCCCACTCTTCTCATGCCACAAGCATCTTTTGCGCAATCCATCACTGATTCCCTAAATACATCCCATTCCTCCCCCACTCCCCTTACTTCCATTGTTCTCACCTTTTTCCATTCTGTACACAGTCTCTCCTGGTACTTCCCCACACAGGTCTCCTTCCCAAGCTCACTTACTCTCACCACCTTCTTCACCCCAACATTCTCTCCTCTTTTCTGAAAACCCATACTAATCTTCACCTTAGCCTCCACAAGATAATGATCAGACATCCCTCCAGTTGCACCTCTCAGCACATTAACATCCAAAAGTCTCTCTTTCGCACGCCTGTCAATTAACACGTAATCCAATAACGCTCTCTGGCCATCTCTCCTACTTACATAAGTATACTTATGTATATCTCGCTTTTTAAACCAGGTATTCCCAATCATCAGTCCTTTTTCAGCACATAAATCTACAAGCTCTTCACCATTTCCATTTACAACACTGAACACCCCATGCATACCAATTATTCCCTCAACTGCCACATTACTCACCTTTGCATTCAAATCACCCATCACTATAACCCGGTCTCGTGCATCAAAACCGCTAACACACTCATTTAGCTGCTCCCAAAACACTTGCCTCTCATGATCTTTCTTCTCATGCCCAGGTGCATATGCACCAATAATCACCCACCTCTCTCCATCAACTTTCAATTTTACCCATATTAATCGAGAATTTACTTTCTTACATTCTATCACATACTCCCACAACTCCTGTTTCAGGAGTATTGCTACTCCTTCCCTTGCTCTTGTCCTCTCACTAACCCCTGACTTCACTCCCCAGACATTTCCAAACCACTCTTCCCCTTTACCCTTGAGCTTCGTTTCACTCAGAGCCAAAACATCCAGGTCCCTTTCCTCAAACATACTACCTATCTCTCCTTTTTTCACATCTTGGTTACATCCACACACATTTAGGCACCCCACTCTGAGCCTTCGAGGAGGATGATCACTCCCCGCGTGACTCCTTCTTCTGTTTCCCATTTTAGAAAGTTAATACAAGGAGGGGAGGATTTCCGGCCCCCCGCTCCCGTCCCCTCTAGTCGCTTTCTACGACACGCGAGGAATACGTGGGAAGTATTCTTTCACCCCTATCCCCAGGGATAATATACATACATATATACATACACACACACACACACACACACACACATACGCACATACACACACACACACACACATACATATATATACATATGAAAAATGTAAAAAACAATTTAGAAAACAAACTTTTAGCTTGAAATGAATGAAAAAAAATGAATGTCACATAATGGTTCAACCTCTGGCTATGGAAAAGGAAATGTACAATTTATTCACACAATATATATACATATATATATATATATATATATATATATATATATATATATATATATATATATATATATATATATATATACCCTAGCCTGAGCCCAATACCCATTATATCAACCATCCTCTAAGGTGTGGATAAACAGCTGGGTTGACTGTGGACCCACTGCCACAACCAGGATTCGAACCTGTGCCCTCTACCCTGGGCTGCAAGTGAATGCATTACGGTCAGGAATAGTGACCTCTACACCACTATTACAGTTTCTCCAAAAAATATTCCTCATTTACTACTATAAATCTGGGTACACGGCTTATATTATCATTATTATTATCCTTATCATTATCATAAGACTTGATAGTATTACTTTTGTTACTGCTAAACGATTCTACAAGATTCTATTTGACAACTGGGTGTAAAAGCTTAAATATGACAGAGATTTATATAAAAACTTTGCTTTAAAATTATGAATTTGCCTGTGTATATTTGGTGTCTTGGGTACTAATGTATAAAAACGTGCGATAGTTAGTCAACACATACTGAAGTATTTGTTTATGTTTTGTAATGAGCGAATGCCAAAAGCTGAAATTACCTGAAGATTAACGTGTACATTTTGTGTGTATTTGCTGGTTAGCTGTTGGCATCAGGCAAGTGTACACGAGAGATTTTGTAAATAAATGTGTGTTTGTGAATTCTGGCGCGCGTTTAAGTCGTGTGTGCAGAACGTGCGGGTGTGGTGGCGGAGTCCCCAGCTGATGCTTATGGTCGTCACACGCTCGGAATTATGGGTAAACACGCCTCATGCCACCCCCCCCCCCCCCCCCCTCGCCCATGGTTCACACGTCCGTCAAAAATGAAAATTAAGGATTTTAACAACAAAACAATAATTTTTTGTTAGCATACAATGCTCAGCGGCATAGAAGTAATTCTTATTACGTAAAAAAAATATAAACGAAAAAATATAAATGCTTCCAAAACATTTAAATACCGACGCTTCCACAGAAAACGTAATACTAGGGCTACGAGTAGAAGAACATAACCTTTAACTAAGATGTTACGTGCGCGTTACGTGTTACAGACATCTAGAGGCGTGGCTCTTTTTATAGAATAAAATCGATATAAACTGTACCAATGGATTAAAGTTATAATAAGACGGACTCTATACCACCTGTTATCTCTCTTAGGTCGGGAATATCTTCACCTTCATATCAGTGTTATCAATAGATAAATAAAAACTAAAACCAGCCTACCGCAACCTGACATGTTTCGACATATTATCGCTGCTGGTGGAATGTACTTCCACTAACTATAATGAATTCATTGAGTTTCGTCGATAAAGATGTTTCGTTAACCACGCCCCTGAGGGAAATAAGAACTCCCAGATCTGTCGCCATTACGAAAGCGTTCCTTCTACGCTACCTGACTCATGGTTCTATCTAAAGGACGACGCAGGACCAAGTAAAATTGATTTAACAGAAAACTACTTCTTGCATTATTTGCAAATCCCATTTGCATGTACTGGTAAGAAGAAAAATGGGTGAAACCGCAGTTTCATACAACGTAGAAAATGCAGTGTGGTTGAGATGAATTTGAGGGACACTAATGTAAAAGTCGCTACAATGGGATTTACCTCTGGGGCAAGGCTGGTGCGTAGCGCCGACAGGTAATGAGAGAGGAAGGAATGGAAGCTGGGGATACTGGCGGTGTGGAGGTAGGTCATCAGATGCGCCCAAGGGAAGGGGAGATACTAGGCGACTCCGAATGGAGGTTACATGACCAGCAACACACGACATGGCAGGGAAACATAACACTTTCTTCCTCTGAATCAGAAAAAATTGAATACGAAGATGTGTGTTAGGCATGGCACATACACGAAATGGTGGCGCAGGCCCATTACTCTTACACCACCACGGTACGGCCCTTGGGTACGACGGGGTAAGATATGACCAGACCCAAGCTGGTCAAGTCGATGGCTTGGCTACTACACTAAAAAGTCGTATAAGGCTTATATGTCAAAGGTCAAACTTATCTAAAAATGCAGTACCGTCGTGCTCAAGAAACGTACTGTAAAAACCAGGGGTTCAAAATTCGGATCGTGTTAGTTGCTGCGACCTGATGGAATTACTTAATATAGTTCTGTAAAATTATTTCGCCTTGGCATTATATATATATATATATATATATATATATATATATATATATATATATATATATATATATATATATATATATATATATATTATCCCTGGGGATAGGGGAGAAAGAATACTTCCCACGTATTCCCTGCGTGTCGTAGAAGGCGACTAAAAGGGGAGGGAGCGGGTGGCTGGAAATCCTCCCCTCTCGTTTTTTTTTAATTTTCCAAAAGAAGGAACAGAGAAGGGGGCCAGGTGAGGATTTTCCCTCTAAGGCCCAGTCCTCTGTTCTTAATGCTACCTCGCAAATGCGGGAAATGGCGAATCGTATGAAAAAAAAAAAAAAAAAAATATATATATATATATATATATATATATATATATATATATATATATATATATATATCATTTATCATGCTTGATCGCCGTTTCCCGCATTAGCGAGGTTGCACTAGGAAACAGACGAAGAAAGACTGCATTCGTTCAAGTCCGTATATATATATAACATACGTACACTTGTTCATTTCTGTATCCCTAAAGATATATTAGTGAAGGTTGGTCTGCGGCAGGGGTGTGTCATGTCGCCATGGCTGTTTGATTTGTTTATAGATGGGGTGATGAGGAATGTAACTACAAGAGTCTTTGAGAAAGGGGCGAGTCTGCAGGGGATGAGAGGGTCTTTGAATTGAGTCAGCTGTTGTTTGCTGATTATATAGCACTAGAGGCAGATTCTAGTATGAATGCAAAAGTTGGTGAATGAATTTGAAAGGGTGTGTGAAAGGAAGGTGAGAGTAAACATGAATATATGCAATGTTATTAGGTTTAGCCGAGTTGAGGGGCAGATTAGTTGGGGTGCCAGGATGAATGGAGAAAAACTGGAGGAAAAGAACTGTTTTAAATACTCTGGAGTGGATATGGCAGCGAATAGGGTCATGGAAGTAGAAGTGAGTCAAAATGTGGGTGAGGTGGCAAAGATTCTGGGAGACCTGGAGAATATGTGGAAATAGAGATCGCTATCTGGGAAAGCAAAATTGGATGTGTTTGAAGGGGCAGTAGTCCCGACATCATAGATAAGGCTGTGCAGAGGGCGAGTGGGTGGGTGTGTTGGAAATTATATATTTGAAGACAATATGTGGTGCGAGGTGGTTTGATCGAGTAAGTAATGAAAGGGTAAAAGATAGGTATGGTAATAAAAAGTATGGTTGAGCAAGCTGAAGGGGTTGTGTTGAAATGGTTTGGACATATAAAGAGAATGATTGAGGAAAGGTTAACAAAGAGAATATATGTGTCAGAAGTGGTGGAAACAAGGAGAACGAGAAGACCAAATTGGAGATGGAAGAATGAAGAGAACGAAATTTAGAGTGATCGGGGCCTGAACATGCAGGAGAGTGAAAAGGCGTGCACAGGATAGAGTGAATTGGAACTATGTGGCATACAGGGAACGACGTGTTATCAGTGGACCGTACCAGGGAATGTGAATCGTCCGGGGTAAACTATGGAAATGTCTATGGGGCCTGAATGTGGATGGGAAGCTATGGTTTCGGTCCATTACACATGACAGAGAATGGATGTGAGAGGAAACGGCAATCAAGTATGGGTATATATATATATATATATATATATATATATATATATATATATATATATATATATATATGTGTGTGTGTGTGTGTGTGTGTGTGTGTGTGTGTGTGTGTGTGTGTTTGAGTGTCGGTGTGTAAAATATACGTACATCTGTTCATCTCTGTATCTCTAAAGATGTAAATTATTATGAAAGCGCTCAGATTTTCGTGTTTCTTTTTCCTTTTGGCTACCAACATATTCCTGAATCACGTTTTCTTTTGTGATTTATCTCCATATATATATATATATATATATATATATATATATATATATATATATATATATATATATCGCGTGAGCTCTCTTTACTCGCTCCAACTTGCAAACATTACATTAACTTTTACGTCGCTATATTCGCTGATTCTGCAATCCATGTCATAGTCAAAAACATTTTCAAACGGCTGGTCAAATTTCCATCGCCAACGAAGAAGGTTTGTAGGTATGTAAATTTACTTTTGCGCGAACGCTTGCATGCTGATGATATGAAGATTATCTGCGATGTTTTGAAGTCAGGCGTTGCTGTTAAGCGGAAATATCCTCATACCTTTCTGAACTCCGAGAATAAGATATATATATTTTCGAGGATATAGGATAGAAGTAGACCATTACTAATGTCATCGTACGAGGCTGGAGGGAGATAAGGGGCACAAAGTAGGCTATTCATGGCCCTAGGCTTCGGCATCTGTAATCGAAGCATGTTTCAAAGATGTTTATGGCAGAGTAGCAGGGAAGGGCCCGCCCTCTCCTGCTTGTACCCTCGACTCGTATTGCCCAAACTAGCTCACTTTATACCCTCATTAAGCCGCATGAGTCCGTTCTTTGTTGTTGTTCCAGGCCAACACCGCGTTCAGCAAAGATGTGAGACTGATATGTGTATAAGGGGATTCGATGAGGCTCTTAGAGTACGATGGCTTGTGCACGTAGGCTTCAAGAGTCTTATATAACTTCATCTTCGACTTTATTTAGATTCCTTGATGTTCTGTTGAAATCCCATCAGCTCTAGTTTGTGTATTATCAAGTGCTTAAGGTGGAAGAAAGTGTTACAGACGTGTTTTTGGCAGAATAGCTCGTCGTGGAAAGTGAGGTAAAATCTTCGCTTGGCTTCTGTTTGGCTGGAAATTAATAATACGGGAAAGGAAGTTTTCTATTTCGCCATTCCCATCCCTCCTGGGCGCCTTCTACTACCGGCAAGTGATATGTAGTTCATATTCTTTCTCTTATATCGCCAAGGATTATATATATATATATATATATATATATATATATATATATATATATATATATATATATATATATATACATATATATATATATAACTGACCCAGGGGTCCCTTCTACGGGGTCCCGCAGCGATGAGGAAGCTGGTAAAGTCCATCGAGCGGAGGACCACAAGCCACAGTGTGATGGTAGTGTGTGTCTACGTAGTGCAGAGTGAGAAGCAAATGAGTGGTAGGTGTTCGGTGTCTCTACTGTGGTAGTTGTCTCGTGCGTAGGAGGGATCTTACGATACGCTGCAGTGTTTGTCAAGTTGTAGTGAGGGGCGGTATCCAAAGCACAGATGGGAAAGGAAAACTCGCATATGTCTGGGGCGTGTAGTTTCCGCTGGGTGAATGTCTGGCGGGGTGGTGTTCAAGACGGGCTGGAAGGGCGGATGTTCGGCGATTGTTGTGTCATTCTAGAGTCAACAGGTTTTGTAACCGCTGGATTTGCTGGGGAAAGGGGATCTGTGTATAATAGGAGGGGAAGAGGGTTGTTCTTCGTCAGTCATCAAGGATATGTTGTGGAAGGTTAGTCTTAAGCCGAACCGCGTGGATGCAAGTGGGATATCATGGGTGATTCGCTTGTTGATCAGTCAAGGAGTTTGGGCTCTGGAAACACCAGTGAATATTATATGACGGAATAAGGAGGAGGTGTTGGGTGAGTTTGAGAGTTTAAGGGTGGGTACTAAGCTGACAAGCTTCCAGACGTTTGGAATTGTATAATGTCATCAAGAGCAGTTAAATATAACCAAGATCTTGGATTAAAATAAGGACAAAGAGTACGAAGTGGAAGTTATAAATATAGCCAGTGCCTGTTGCAGTGGAGTTCTTAACGCTTGTAATTGCACTGTGAATGTCAGCAGGAGTGGAAGGTAGGTCAGCAAGTGTGGTCAAGATGAAATATGTGGAAGGGTTACCCAACTTTCCTGTTTTTAGAAGGGAAGTTGGTTTGTGTCTTCTATGTACGTTCTTAAGGAAAATGGAAGGTTGTTTCGGGTTCTACATGCATAATGTGTTGGGGACTGAAGTGGTGTGGGAAGTATATGTTTTCTTTATCGTTCGCCAGAGATGGGTTTTGCGGCTAATGGCGTTAAGGAAAAAGTGCCAGTTTTCTGTTTGCTTTTCATTGATTAGGATGGTGATGGTGTTGTTGTTTAGCGCTGGGTGATGGCGAACGGTTTTGTCTGAGCATATTTCTATGAGGTTTGGCTACACTTACTGTCACAAAATCATGTGCGATTCGTTCCCACAACTAGTCTTGCATGCTTAAATTTAACCGAGACTGATTTGAAGACGACTTTAGAATTATGTAATAGATGAGTAAGGAAATACTTATATATATATATATATATATATATATATATATATATATATATATATATATATATATATATATATATACATATATATATATATATATATATATATATATATATATATATATATATATATATATATATATATATATATAACTTTCTTTTTTTCTGATTTATACCTGGTGTTCCAGCCTTATGAACTCCGGAGAATCTCCGTGGTAGGTCTTGACATTCCGGAAGTTTTAGATGCGGTCCAACAAAAGTTTCTGACTTCTAAATTTCTATCCTTCAGCTTCTCCCTTGACTCGCTAATCTCATTTCCAGTTCTCTTCCCAGCCGGTTCATTGATGTAACTGTGGATGGATCAATTTCATCCTCTATTTCTTTATCACCAGTGGAGTCCCTCAAGGGTCAATCTTATCTCCTACCGTTTTTCTTCTCTTTATGAATGATCAGTAAACTAAAGAATTCTAGCAACTTCCTACACTGCATTCTTCTTCTGCCTTCTTCATACACAGCCTTCCTCATTTACTCGTTCTGTTTCTTGCATTACTTCACTACTTCCTTTAATTCGGCAATGGACAAGCTCTCTCTTTGGGGAAGACGGAATCTAATAGAATATACTGCTTCCATAACCCACACAACTTCATCTTGCGTTTGTCATTTTCTCAGAACATCCCGTTCTTCAGGACCTCAATTATCACGAATTCTGGCATTAATGTAGCCTTTACACTTTCACATGAACCCCACAAGAATGAATCAGTTGTCTGCATTAATGTAGCCTTTACACTTTCACAGGAACCCCACAAGAATGAATCAGATGTTTGCCTTTAACGAAAGATAATCAAGAGTCGAAAGATTATTTCTTCACGACAGACACTTAACGTGTACAAAGGGTAGATTCCCCGGGTATGGAACACCAACTCACACACCTGGAGAAGATTCTTAAGACAAACTAAAAGCTAAATCAATCTGCCAAATCAACTACCGACCGATTTCTTACCACCCAACCTTAACTACCTTACCCATTTTCACTCCGCTACAAAAGTTACTTTCTTCTCTCTCTTTTATGTTTATTACTCTCGCTTCTGTATCTAAAAGATTAATCCTTTTTTTAATGTTAGTTGAGACGGCACGGCCAGCTGAGGCCCTAATCAAGGCCATCATTAACGCTACACACACACACACATATATATATATATATATATATATATATATATATATATCCAAGCCTGAGTGAGGTATCCATTTTATCGACCAACCCCTTGGGATGGATGAACAACTGGGTTGACTGTGGACCGACTGCCGCAACCAGGATTCAAACCTCTGTTGGCTCTGTTTCCAGCCTACAGGACGATCTCACCAGCTGCCTATTTCCTTCCACGAGACCCCGGGAGTCAAACCACATTGAGAGCAAATATCTAGATAGCTGAGGTACAGATGACTATCTATTTGCCCTTTCACTTCTCAACAGGCCTAACCATGATACAGGAATAAGTTTTACACTGACTGGTGCCTTGTTAATATATATATATATATATATATATATATATATATATATATATATATATATATATATATATATATATATATCAACGGTTTCGGGGTTGATAGACTCGGCCTGTTGTGGTTATATCGCGAGTGCAAAGTCACCCTGGGCGAGGCTGTACAGTCGTCCATGGAGGAAAAGGAGCAAAATCTTGCTGAAGAACTCCTCACTTCAAAGGCGTCCGTCATTTCCCTGCTCCTGGTGCTAACGCAACCTTCAACCTGCAGGAGTCCCTTAAGAGGCCTCGCGGGGTTACATAATTAAAATCAGCGGTATACTGAACGAACTGAAGATAACGGCTGAAAACTGACAGAGGAAAAAACATATGCAACATACACGGTGAGGTTATGGAGAGGGTGGGATGGGGGTCTAATCAGGTAATCTACACAGAAATAATACGGTGATGTATATATACATACATATATATATATGTATATATATATATATATATATATATATATATATATATATATATATATATATATATATATATATATATATTCCTATGAGTCCACGGGGAAAATGAAACACGAAAAGTTCCCAAGTGCACTTTCGTGTAATAATCACATCATCAGGGGAGACACAAGAGAGAAATATAACAGTCAGTTGATATACATCGAAGAGACGAAGCTAGCTGACTCACTTCCCAAGCCCTCTCATCCACAACAGACTGCATACTTGCCCCTCTCCCCAAAACCAGCGCTGTATCATCAGCAAGCAACAACTGACTCACTTCCCAAGCCCTCTCATCCACAACAGACTGCATACTTGCCCCTCTCTCCAAAACTCTTGCATTCACCTCCCTAACAATCCCCATACATAAACAAGTTAAACAACCATGGAGACATCACGCAACCCAGCCGCAAACCGACATTTACCGAGAACCAATCACTTTCCTCTCTTCCTACTCGTACACATGCCTTACATCCTCGATAAAAACTTTTCACTGCTTCTAACAACTTGCCTCCCACACCATATATTCTTAATACCTTCCACAAAGCATCTTTATCAACTCTATCATATGCCTTCTCCAGATCCATAAATGCTACATGCAAATCCATTTGTTTTTCTAAGTATTTCTCACATACATTCTTCAAAGCAAACACCTGATCTACACATCCTCTACCACTTCTGAAACCACACTGCTCTTCCCCAATCCGATGCTCTGTACATGCATTCATCCTCTCAATCAATACCCTCCCATATAATTTCCCAAGAATACTCAACAAACTTATAACTCTGTAATTTCAACACTTTTGTCTTAGTACAATGGCACTATACATGCATTCCGCCAATCCTTAAGCACTTCACCCTGAGGCATACATACATCAAATATCCATACCAACCAGTCAACAATACAGTCACCCCCTTTTTTAATAAATTCCACAGCAATACCATCCAAACCCGCCGCCTTGCTGGCTTTCATCTTCCGCAAAGCTTTCACTACCTCTTCTCTGTTGACCAAATCACTCTCCCTAACCCTCTCACTTCGCACACCACCTCGACCAAAACACCCTATATCTGGAACTCTATCATCTAAAACATTCAACAAACCTTCAATATATATATATATATATATATATATATATATATATATATATATATATATATATATATATATATGGTGCACGTTGAAAGCTAACTGATGCAATGATGAAACTTTCTCGGGAAGGTAAGGCGCCTGTGTGAGTTGGGACGAGGGTGAGTGCTTCCAAGTACAGCTTCGTCTGCGCAAGGGTGTGTGATGTCACCATGGCTATTAAACCTACCTATGGACGGGATAGCGAGGGAGATAAATACCAAGATCTTGGGGAAAGGACAGGAGGTAAATCAGCTGCTGTTTGCAGATGATATGGCGCTAGTGGCAGGCTTGAGAGGGAAAATCTAAAGACTGACGGCCGGGTTCAATAGAGTGCGTGAGAGAAGTAAGGTGAGGTAATGTTGGTTAAAGTAAAGAAAGGTCTGTGGGGCTTGGATGTGGATGGCCAACATGACAGCTAGAGGATGAACGCGAGCGAAGACAGGATGCTCCTGACGCCTCCTAGCTGTGGTAGGAATCGGTGAAGTATAAAAAAGAGGAAAGAATCTATACTTATACATCAACACACACACACACACACACACACACACACACACACACACACACACACACACACAAACAAGCATATAACCCCGAGACCCTATTTTATGGGGTTCCTACAGCTTCCAGGTAGCACCCCTGACAGAGGTATATTCCGTGTAATATAATGTCTAAAACGGATTTTAATAACCTGGAGGCAGAACATGGCTGACTTCTCATTACGTAAATCCTTAGATTATGTCTACTTCTGCTTCCACTAAGAGCTTCTCTCAATTAAACTTGTCCAATACTTTTAAACGTTTTCTTCAACATTATTCCTGGAGTACGTTCCTCTTCCGCGGATGCTGAAGCGGCGTCAGTAGTAACAAAAGAAGCGTAACTTCAATGGGAGCAGTAATCTACTCCTTCACTGACAAAAGGAACAACAGTGTTTATTCTTGGTAACGGCGAGCCGCGTTGGAGAAAATGATTTGTGATGAACAAAAAGGCGAGACTACAACTGTAATGCTCGCTCTTTAATGATCCGGATTCGATTAATTATAAATCCATAGACAAGTACTGGGAGGGGGATACTTCTGACCCGATGGAAAAACGGCCATATCAGAAATATGACAAACGTGAAAATAAATCTTTACGCCAAATTTCATGAACACTGGCTGATATATGGCCGAGTAATGGAAAAAGAAAACAGACATGCTGTTGTCTCTTAATGACCTTTGACCTCTACGGAGTAGAAGAAATAGCTCATATAAAAAAAAAATATCTTCCGCACTGTATGGGGTTTGTGGAATATATCTGTATGCAGTGTTCCGTCTCAACCACTATAATGAAGAGCACTCCAAAGAATACGGCAGTGTTTAACATTTGACACCATAAAATCATTTAAAAGACTGCAATGAAGATACGTTGTCTTCGCATACTAAGCCACGGTATATGCCCAGAAATGTTCGTGCCAATCAGTTCCAAAATAAAGAAATGACACAAAGCCATAATTGAGGGTAAGAAGAAGGAAGAACATAACAAAAACAACCGTCCATCCCTGGAAGACCTAACAAAGAGATTCAGAAGTAGCATCTGATATAATCTACTCTGAATTTCAAAATGCCTTCGATCAAGTACCTTACAGACTGAACATGTATAAGTGAGTGGCTCATCGACGGAAAGCAAAGGGCAGTGTAATATGGCGAAGCGTCCAACTGGCTGAACGTAATAAGTGGGGTACCAAAGGGATTAGTCCTTGACCATTTTCTTTTTTCTTTGTAATCTACGTATACGACCTAAAACTGGGTTTCAAATCTGAGGAAAACTGCTGAGTACTTCGAAGAGTTCTTGACAAACAAGGAAAGTGACAGAAAAATTGCGAATGAAATATAACATAAACAAATGCTAAGTTTCGCACTTTGGAGACAAGAATGCTAAACATGGTAGTTAAGTGCTCCGGAATCCGCTGTCCAAAGTCAATGAAGGAATGTATCTTTGAGACGTTATCACACTCAGTCTTAAGTACACTAAAAAGTGTCTGGTGATAAATAATACAGAACACGACATTGCTCGGTCTTACATCTAGTAACATTCCAGAACAAGTTAGGAAGGCCACACCTGTAGTATACTTTTCAGTTACGGTTCCGAACCCCAGAAGGGACGGAAGAAAACTTGAAAACGTTCAAAGTAGAGTTACAAAACTAATTCCAACTCCAAGAAACCTACCATGTGAAGCATGGCTATGAAGATTAAATTTTTTGCTCCGATGAATCGTCCACTGCATGCAAGACTTGAGACAAGTTTTCAAAATTCTCAATAAACTTAACAGCGCAGATAAGGAAGTATTTTTGAAATAAAGGGCAGAACAAATACAAGAACAAATGAAAATGAAACTTTGAGGTAAAAAGACGTACCCCTAACGGAAAACGTTTCTCCTCAAACAGAGCAGTTAAGCCCTGGGGCAACTTACCGGCAAACGCTGATAATGTTGAATAGTAACACCTGTACTTACCGCGTTACAACATATCTAGCCACGAAGAAACATGTCTTGTCACCTTTAAAAACATGTTTCTTCCGAAGACACGTTTCATAAGCTTGACCTAGCATGGCGGGATGGCACTAGTGATGAATACACCAACACCAACCACAGTGTTCTCTACAAGTAGTTGTAGATCTAGCAGCATCAGCAGATTACGAACACACTGGTATTTTACGCAATGTTCAACCCCTCAGTCATGACTGTACGACCCTAGAGGACGAAGGTACGACCCTTGAGTATGATGGTCTGGTCTTCTCGACCTGATCCTTTAAAAAGGCCAAGGCCGAGGGGCCATCATACCCAAGGGTCGTACGTACAGTCAAAGGGAAATGGCAGTCCATGATTACAACAGGCTAAATCGTTAGAGAAAAAAAATAAAAAATACATTTTTAATTTTTTTTACTGAGTTCAGTACACATTTAAAAGCAGGATTGGATCTTTTTTCTTTATCCTGTCAAAAAAATGTTTAGTTTAAACCAACGTAAATGTAAAACGGGTAAATGCGGACCGACAGGAGTCACGTGCATTTGAAGCCGACCACTCGACTAA
Organism: Panulirus ornatus; assembly: GCF_036320965.1. Lineage (NCBI taxonomy): Eukaryota > Metazoa > Arthropoda > Malacostraca > Decapoda > Palinuridae > Panulirus > Panulirus ornatus. The sequence continues at coordinate 24,995,060 of NC_092231.1, read as the reverse complement.
TGTAAACGACAAGCGAAGGAACCAAAATTCTAAACAGGAGCGTCATGGACTCATTATTAGAAACATGACAAGTCTATTTATTTCCATCATTAAACTGGGCGTAAGTGATTCACACTTACGCCACACAGAAACCTGCGTATCAAGCAACATATAAGACTATGGAGGTGGCATACTTGAACCAAGAGAGGGCGACTCTTCGTCACGACCCTTGAGTACAGCAGTACGACCCTTAAGCACGAAGGTACGACCCGTAGGTACGAGGGCTAAAGCGACATCCTAAGGTCGTACTGTCGTCCTAAAGGGTAAGGTTATTGTGCTCAAAGGTTTGATAGGGTAATTGTGCACAATAATCTGGCAGGAAAATATAATATACCCAGTCATACAGAGCCAGTCCTCTGAATATACAATGCCCATTCTCTCTCTCTCTCTCTCTCTCTCTCTCTCTCTCTCTCTCTCTCTCTCTCTCTCTCTCTCTCTCTCCTTCCATAACCACAAACACCTTCATGAATATCTTTTTACAGTACTCGGCGCAAACTTTCCCATCAGCTATTCCAAGTGTTATCAGATAACAACGCGAAACCTCAAAGGGACCATCCAACATTCTTTTATGAATGACGACGAATGCTGGTGGGGCTTAACACTTCTTAAATCATCCAAGTAAAGAGAAAAAACTATAAAACCATTCCACAGCAACAACATAAACTGATACGACGCGATTCCTATACAAGATTGCGAAGAAAATGACTACAACTAGAAATTATACAGTTGGACAAAGGATAAATTGTGGGACACAAATCATAATGGAAGAAATCGCCTTAGGATTTTATATACTGGTTGCTTAAGGCCAAAGCACGTTTAACATTAACTAGCTTTCTACTGCTTTTTTCTTATTTTTTCTCACCATACGCTTTGTGTCATCAGATAAAATGTGAATTAAATGTCCCATATTCATTTCCACTTCATTCTTGAAATACTCTAGACGCTTCGGGCACACAAACACTGCCCATCATCACTCAAATAGACGACAAACGGTACACAATACAGTATATAAAGAACAAAACAGGGATGGCTCATATCTTAACGCGTCATTAATGAGAGCGGTGACGTAGGTAATATCTCGATCTGGGGGACCATATTCTCCTCGAAGTTCGTGCGTGGTAGTGTGGTCGGCTGGGGTCAAAGTGTGGCGGATCTGCCTCAGGTCTTTGCACCTGGGAGAGTCGCGTGGAGGTAGTCTCGGGTGTCACCAGGGGTGTTCTTGAGAGTAACTGTCTGGCCTTGGCTTATCCCTTGGCTTTGATGATTTATGAAGGGGTTATATTCTCCTATGCACATGGCTTCTGCTGTTTGTAAGTCCTGTAGGGTCATGGTGATGTTTCAGAACTATCGTGTTTTCAGTACGATGCTGGCGAGTGAGATTAATGATATACTGCTGTTGCATATGTAGTTTGGGGACACAGTTTTGAAGATGGAGTGCGAAGCGTCGACTGAGTGATGTAGTAGTCATACTGAGTGATGCTGTAGCCATGCCGATGTAGCTTACGTTGTTTTGAAGTTTACAACCTTCAACTGGGCAGCAGTAATTGTAAACTACACCGGTAGACTACAGTGGCTTTGTGCTCTGTGTGAGGATGTTCCTCATAATGTCACTGGTTTCCTTGTCCCTGTAGTAAATGATGATCGTCTAAGGATGCTGCTCGCAACGTTCCTATCTGTAATCTTCCTTCAGGATCCGATCATCAGCCCGGGAGACACGAGACATCTGGATTTTACAGAAAACTTAGATGAACATCAGGTTATTGTTGGGAGTGATTAATTACTCCAGTTTGGAGGACCGCACTTGTCTTTTAATCTGTGGTTTGATACGAAATAACACTGTTAATTACAATTTGCTCGACTCGGGTGATTTCTTGATGGAAGATGTCCCATGATGAACAGTTCTTGTAAGCATGTCTAAGGTAGGCTATGATAACGCTTGATTCGTACCTCTGGGGTCATTCACTTGCAGAGTTCAGACGTCTACCAATATAAGTAGACTCACGTGAGGTGAACACCTGGCTTGGTATTCCCCATTATAAGCCCGGGTGTCTACATCAAGACAGAGGTTTCCTGTTGTCCACAACCAACTCGTAAGGGAACCTCGGGACAGATGTTTATTCCACAGCTTTCAGTAGTTTCGTAAGGTGCTCTTGACTCATAAAGAAGTCAGCAAAGGTTGGGGGCCTATTGGAGAGGCCATGGCTAGTCGCTTTACCTGATAATACAGCTTACCAACTGGGCTGAGGACTGGGGCTTCAGTGGTACGAGTGTGGTGAGAAAAAGTTTGAAAATTTAAGGAAGATAATTAATGTTAAATACGATATGGTCTTTAATAAACAATCTATCACAGAAAATATTCTGTTCATATATATATATATATATATATATATATATATATATATATATATATATATATATATATATAGAATAATTCTAACATGATTACTAAAGCCTTTTATGTGTGGTAGATCGTTCCTACCCTACCACATCTCAACACACTCACAGAAGGACGTCAGGTTATGGAAACAAGATCTCTGAACCTTTGCATGAGAAGTCAAAGATCAAGCGACGATGCACAGAACATGAACCTACGAAATCATTTTTTTATCTATCATTTTCTCCCCATAAAGAACACACACAGGTCGACCTAACATGAACAAGAGAAAACTTACGTAATCTACCTTACACTGAAGTTAACTTAGAATAGGCTACAGTTCACGACGTTCGTACTAAATCTAATTTAGAGTAAGTTATTTTGGACGACGTTCAGACTGCGTGTAACTTAAACTAATCAAGTTTCGATGACCATCGGTTTTACTCGCTCTTAAGCAAGAGAAGGGCAAAAAAAAAAAAAAAAAGAGAAAAATATGGGAACCTCCGAAGCAACTTTTCTTCAAGCAGTACCGGTATTGATGGATTCACTTTACACAATCACAGTCACTTCACGTTGGAGATATATATGACAAAGGTACACACGAGAGCAGAATAGTAAAGATAAAAGAGTCACGGCTGCAGTAAATGGACTGGATTAACGGTGCGAGCCTTTAGTACGACGGTGCGACCCTTGAGCACGACGGTGCGACCCTTGAGCACGACGGTCCGACCCTTGAGCACGACGGTCCGACCCTTGAGCACGACGGTCCGACCCCTGATCACGACGGTGCGACCCTTGAGCACGACGGTATGGCCCTTCAGCGCGACGGTACGACCCTTGATCACGACGGTACGACCCTTGAGCACGACGGTACGACCCTTGATCACGACGGTACGACCCTTGAGCACGACGGTATGACCCTTGATCACGACGGTAAGACCCTTGAATGCGACGGTGCGACCTTTCAGAAGGTTGATCTAGCCTTTATATACATCACTGAGGGTCATCATACCATAGGGTCTTAGCATCGTGGTCAAGGGTATTATACCTGCTCTCCACAAACGACCAAATGAAATGCAGCGTGTAAAATGGTAGGGAGAAAACTGCGCAAAGGAGGATGATATAGGGGGCACCACATATTCCATCGCATTTCTTGATGTAGTCGTTCGATTCGCCAGGCGTATGTCCAGCACTGGTCCCTTCAATCTCCATTATATGTCAACAGTAAGTTGCTGTAGACGTGGGAGATAAACTGAAGGTTCACCAGCAGGTCTCTAGTTACAGGAGCTGGACGAGGGAGTCACATTCCAACTCTCCCCTCTCTCTCTCTCTCTCTCTCTCTCTCTCTCTCTCTCTCTCTCTCTCTCTCTCTCTCTCTCTCTCTCTCTCAACCGTTTCGTACAATTTTCTCTTTAACATTATAAATCCCTCTCCCTTGTTAGTCGTTTCAATATCAATATTCGCATGAACACTATCCTCTATCAACACTATTCCCCTCCAACACTATCCTCCACCAACACTACCTCCACCAACACGATCTCCTTCCAACACTATACCCTCTAACACCATCAATCTCCAACAATAACCCCTTTCCGGCACAATCAACCCTTACACTATCCTCCCTCCAACGCAATCCGCCACCAACCCCTTGCTCCAACACTAATCTTGCACCACCATCCCCCCACTATAACACTGAGCCCCACCATTGGCAAATATCCATCGACACTTTCTCCAACGATTCCCCATCCGACCCCACTCTTCCCCCCCCACCATGGCTCTCACAATTAATCTCATCTCCCCAAGAGACATTCTCCCAACACTCTCAATGCCAACATACGCCCCCCTTCCTCCCCCAACAACTCTCCCAACTATTAATCTCACCATCCACAACCTCCCCACCAATTTCCGCGCTTCCGAGGGTAACGCGTAACACCCTCCCCAACAATTTATCTCTCCCAGCGACTATCACCAATCCTCTCCCCACCACCGCCCTTCTCTCCACCACAATCGCTCTTACCACCAACACTCACCCTCGCACCAACACCACCGTCGTCCCTAACTACCACCACCAACAAAAACCAGCAACACTTTCCGTACCGCCACCATCTCTCTCCCCACCACCACAGTCACCTTCCCCGCCACCACCACCATCACCACTCGCCCCGCACCTACCTGACCGGGGTGACATCAAAGAGCGGACTCCATTTGTAATTCGTTCCGGTAGAATGATTTCATGCGATCCCCTCCCTACCCTCCTCTCCCAGGCAGGTGGGGAGGGGAGGGGGGGACCCTCCCCAACCCTCCCCTCCCTGGCTGGGGACCTCCTCCTCCCCCCCCCCCCCTTTCCTTCTCATCCTGGCTGCCACTTTTGCTATATTTTCTTTTTTTTTTTTTGTCCTATCACGATCCACTGTCCAGCATTAATCCCCTTTTGAAAGTTCCCTTTGTCAATATACTTTTCTGTAAATGGGGAGCCTGTTGACAAATGGGGGCAACTTTTTCTACGTACGAAACACCTCTTTTTATAGCAAGGCTTTTTTTTTTTTTTCTATTAACTAATGAGGCGTCTTTTTTACAAACGCTATAACTTTTTTTCTATATATGAAACACCTCTTTTTACAAAAGCGTTTTTTTTTTTTTTTTTTGGGGGGGGGATTCCTCATACATGGGCCCTATTTCACAAACAGGGCACCTTTTTAACAAGGAACCTTTCTCTCCAACGTACTTTTCTTTTTTTTTTTTCAATTGGAAAACCTCTTTTACAAACAGGGTACCTCTCTTTTTTAACGCACATACCGCCATTTAGTACACATACACCCTTTTTTTTTTTGTTTTGTTCTACAAACATGGCATCTTATCCCACAAATGAGCACATTTCACTCAATGTGGCAAATGTCTTTCTCTTCATCATGACGAATAGGCACCTTACTCAAATATGTACTGTTTGTTTCAAGTAATGGGGCGCCCTCTCCCGATATTACAAAGGATATTCTTTTATTAGAAATAGGAAGACGTCTCTCACAAACAGATTATTTCTATCAAATGGGGAACTTCTATCTTTCACAGATGGAGAACGATTTCCCACTAATGGGCAATTTTTTGAAATGGGGGTAACTTTGCCTTCGATATATTTCTTACAAATGGGCACATTTCTACACAGAGGGCGCCTAGTCTACGAAAAGCACACCACGTTAGAAATAAGTATCTTCAACATTTCTGTTTTCTTCCAAACTACATTTGTAAGCATATTTCACAAATAAGCAACCAATTTTAGGAATCCGTTACTCTAATCTTTTAAAATCACGGCAATTTTTTTTTCTTTTGTTATAAAGGGACACATTTATTTTGCATAGAAAGCACATTTTCTTCTTTTCCCATATGTAAGCGTTACCGTTTTCAAGAAAGAATATGGAAAGATTTCTTCACATATTTCAGTGTATGCCATCTCTAGAAAGAATATCTATCTATCTATCTATCCATCTATCTATCTATATATACATATATTAACTGCAACTTTAATGTATGCATGTCTCCCTATTCTTGAGTATGTAGGTAGTTCTGGTTAAAAGAAATAAATAAATAAAGATTAACTGATATGAGATAAGGATTTAAAATCGTGTCTGTGTGTGTGTGATTATAAGTTCTGGGTAACGGGAAGAGCATTAATACACTGGTGTTGCCCCGTCTTTTAAGTATGTACATTATGCACGACGTCTATACACACCCAAACCTTAACGAAACAATTCACCACTGCGCCTGATCTCATCACCACAGTCTATGGCAAATTCTAAACCACAACCATCTATCATAACCAACCTTATTAATCAACTACCGGAGTACGAAATTCTAAGTATAGTATAACATTCAGTCCCACAGATGTGCCTTTAAGTTATACCACAGCCTTACTAAGTAAACCAACAAAGGAACGTACAAACTCAAACATAAAACCTTCAGGGTATAACAACAAGTATACAACAAGTTATCTACAACATTTGACCTTAATGACAAGCTTCTAATTATAACAATAACAATCACAACCAAATACACCACAACATTACAGACACAGCAGACAAGATGTAAGTATTCATGACATGATCTAATCAAGTGAAGGAGATTAACAGCTTCAAGGCTGCGCTCCATTCAGGAAGCAGGGAAATAATTGGACTCCTTTGGAGTGACAACCTAAAGGGGAAAAAAAAAGGTTCACATTTTCGTCCTTGCTCCTCCCTTGTGTGATGGCGTACGTGCTTCTGTCGCGCACGCGCGCGCGCACACACACACATACACACACACACACACACATATTCCAGCAGATGCAAAAAGAAAAAAAACTCATCCTAATTATAGGAAATCACTAAACTGGGTATTAACGTTATGTCTTCACTGTCAGTAAGGATGTTGATCATCTTAACGAACTTGAGAAATCTGATACTATTAAACCCCTTGAGCACGGCGGTACGATAGTTTGGTATGATAGCCATACACCTTCTGTCGTGCTAAACTGTCGTACTACCATGTTTAGCGTCGTGCTCAAGCGTCGTAACGCCGTGCTCAAGGGATCAACAAGAAGGCCCATCCATGGCCGTACACGCTATCTCTCCCCCTCTAAGTCCACACACTCCCGGTCGAACCTCACGGAGCCTCTGGCCTTAACCTCAGCAATGGACTACGTCTATAACCCCAACTGTCGTGTTCTCCTGTGATGGCCATAGGCTCAACAAGGCTCCCTCCTTCATGGTTCGTTTTAGTCATATCTTATTCACACGTTCTATGCAGGAGTGTCTCTCCCCAGCAACAACAGGAAGGTATGAAGTTGTCAAGATGAAGACATCACAAGAGACTGTGTATGCCTCACCATCAAACCTTCAACATTTACGACCACACTAAACCGGATGGCAGTCCATCTGATATTGCTAGTCCCTCCCTTACACGATGGTCGAGACTTCTCCTCCAACTTCTCTCCCTTCCTCAATTCACTCGCGCTCAAAGCAAGGACGGTGGTTTGCGGGAGGAGTTCTCTCTCTCTCTCTCTCCCTCTATTCCGGCAACTCCTCGACTGATTTCAATGTATCCCAGAGCCAGCCTGCCTCCGTTACCTTAATCCAGTCACGAACAGCAAGCAACACTTAATCACAAACGTAAACACAGACTCAGGAACCGAAGCATAAGGGCAGGAAAGTAACATGTAGCGAGAAGAATAAAAACACTCATCAACAACACAAAGAAGAAAATCCCAAACCAAACCAAAGCGAAACACAAAAGATGTTATACACAGAGAGCCAGATATGCCACACAGCTTGACACCAGAGCTTCCCAGAGCTCGACGGTGGCGACAAATGAGCCACACACACGGTATAAGATAAGAAAATTCCACACCAAAGGCAAGCCACTCCCGCAGAAGGAAAATCTGATGCGACACTGAACCCTTCGGCGTCGAAGTCTGAGAGGAGTGGTGGTAGTGGAGGTGTTAACACAGACCTTTTCTGTGCATCAGATGCGGCTGTCTGAGGTGGCAGAGACAGCATAATGTCTAAAAAGCTTCTCTGTGTCGCAGTCTTTCTGCAATTGTAGAAGGAACAACATTAACAGGGCTTCCTCTATGTGCTGACGCTTAGCTGGTAGTGGTGATGATGCCAGCTTACGTATATACGAAATGCCTTATACATAATAAATATGACGAAGACAGAATCATTACAATAATGATTAGTAACGTGACAAATGCAATACCACTTCCCTGTACATAATAACAAAAATGGCAAATACACTATCACTAATCAATACATGAAAACGAAAATGACAAAGACAAGATCACTGATCTATAAATGCTAACAAAAACATGGCAAAGACAGGATCACTGATCAATACATGTTAACAAACACAGCATCGTCACTATGTCCCTACCAGCGACGCCGCCCACAACCATCTGGAAACATTAGACAACGTAGTCAGTCAGGCGACCAACGAGGAGCTAACAGCACGGTCACAACGTCCACAGGAGCGACAGGGACCTCGATTCAGATATCACTGCAGTAGGGACAGTGACGGGCGCAGCGGTGTACGGAGTCAATATTTGATGACGAGGTAATGACAGAAGTGCACTGCACACCCAGTTTTATGCAAAGCCATCAAAGAGAATACAAAAGGCGAGCTCTGATGCAGATATGTTCCGCTGGATCCAAAGCCTACCCTCCCTCCGCCCCCACCCCCTTCCCTCCCATCCCCCTCCCCCTCCCCAAGCTGCCCAGAGTAAAAATTCAGGCAATGGGAACGATTATTTCCAGTTGAAAATGGTAATAATTTCATATATGATTCGTGTCCCGCCTCCCAATTTCCTCTCATGATAAAAAAAAAACATGGACAAAGTACCCAAGTTGCGTGTTATAAACGTCAATAATTTGAAAACGTCGAAGTGAAAAACCAAAGACTTTTCGTCATTTAATGGATAAAATTTCAGGTTGTTTAATTTTTCTCTTTCTCTTTATCTCTCTTGTCGACCTGCTCACTTTAAAATTCCTTGAGCACGACCGTGCGACTATGTAGCAAGACGGGACGAATCGGTCTTTGTCAAACAATCATACTTGAAGGTCGACCTTAAGGATCGTACCGTCGCGTTCAAGGATCGTACCGTCGTGTTCAAGGATCGTACCGTCGTGTTCAAGGATCGTATCGTCGTGTTCAAAGATCATACCGTCGTGTTCAGGGATCGTACCGTCGTGTTCAGGGATCGTACCGTCGCAATCAGGTGGTTAAAATACATTAAACAGTTCATATGAAACAACAAAGATGGCATAATTGTTTTCAGAGCTGTGTTATATCGAACGAGAACAGATTAATCTTAATACTTTTCCCTACGACAAACATTTAAGTAATGGCTGTACCATGCATAAATCGAGGTTTACTGAAAGACATGACGATAAAACGAGATAATAAATGACAATATTATCTAAAGCAACAACATGATGATAAAACGTGATAATGACAATATTATCTAGAGCAACACATGATAAAAAGGGACAATAAATGACAATACTGATGTGGACCTCAATGGTGTCGTAGTCATAGTTACTGATCGTGACGCACTCACAAGCCGCCCGGGGCTGAGCCCGCACAGGATCGAATCCTGGTCCCCAGAGCCGGTCCACAGTCCGCCCAGCTGTTCATTCCCCCCATAGGATAAACTGGGTACTTGACATAGGTATGTGTGTGTATATATATATATATATATATATATATATATATATATATATATATATATATATATATATATACATATATATTATATAGCGCTGATGAGATGGTCTTGATTACAGCACTCAAGTTACACGTGTCGTTTCAGCTCGACTTAATCAAAAATACACAAATACTTCTGTCTTGGCTGTGGTTCCCTTTACAAACACATAATGTAGCAAGAGTCGAAGGAAGGGAAACATTAATACCCCCGCTTCCTTAGAGGGGAGAGGACGCCCTTAGATTAACACATACTTCATCCTTTGTAGCAAACGCATCGGGTAATCTCAAAGGCGATAAATTCTACTGCACGACACTGCGCATTTCTTAGTTCATCCGGCCGCAAATTTCAGGAGGTATTGTCCTGTCTCCGTAACGTACATGTTCTTTCTTTTCATTTCTCGTTATGTATGCTGGCCTCTGAGAAGAAGTTCTCGCTGGGTTCCTTCTGTTCCCACCTTCTGAATGGGACGATAGAGTAAGGGATGATTTCCAACACCACTCACACACTTCCACCCCTCTCAGGCCACCTCTACAACATGCAAGAGATACGTGTTCTTTCTCCCTCCTCCCCAGGGATAATACACAGCTGGACTAATGCATCGTACAAGAACTCCTTGACAGATTTACTGAGGTTGGAAATCAAGAACTTTATTCATGAATATTGCACGTGCAGCGAGATTTCCTTGTGGAAATTCATAATCTCATACAAAGTAAGAAATATATGCGGATCTTCTGTCCAAAGAGACCTTAAAGAATAATATGCAATGTTAATGTTTCTTGCAACTATAGGAATAATAGCCTATAAATCTAGTATATAGACATGCATCTTATCTCTAGGTTAACTGACCTTCTGATCAACAAACTTTGTATATTTATAAGAAAACGAGAGCGTATACTACAGCAGTCTGGTTTCTGTATGAGAAGTAACTTACAGATATAGGAAAGGAACCCCCCATTTCCGATACCTACTAGATCTATGTAATGTCATGACTGTAATGTACAGAGTCGGAAACTTTGTAATGACTCTCGGGAAGGCATTCTTTTATCTGTGGAGTCTTGAACGTAAGCTGAGAACTCTATTAGCGAGGGTTCAATAGATCTTTCAGAACGAGAAACATATCGATTATATGTTAACATTAGACTTATGTATTACCATAGTCGTTTTCAGCAGTAATGGCAGTATAAACTCCTATGGGCCTGTAGGAGTCTCGGCAGATCTGATGATCTCTACTTGCACAGAAACAGAGTCTGACAGGAAACAGTTACAAACCAGAACCTAAATCTTCACGTCAGTTGTATCTACGTTTATAAAATAGCAAGTTAAATATATTGGAAGATATGGTTCTGTGGCTCGCTACGGGTTTCAATACTTTTATGAGTCTTTTTTTTCATTTTATTGACATTTCGATAACAAGGTAAATTAAATGGCACGAGTATGTCAAACAGGTCTGTCTGTCTTCAGGACATGCTGGGTTTTCAATTACCGATGTTTACCTAAATTAAGAAAAAAAAAACTACTTTAAGACTCGCATATGTTGGTTACTTTAATAATCTATTTAGGAAGTTGGGGTACATTCCCATAGTCAATATAGACTTAATGACAACAACCCATTTAACTTTACCAATACCTTGGTTGTATGGGCAATGCATTTATCTTTATCATTATCCTGGATAAGCTGGCGACACATTTGGCTTTATCATTAACCTGGTTAATTGGGCAATCCATTTAGGCTTAACATTTTAACTCCTAGCTTATTATTACAACATTATCATTGTTTTTCGATTTTTGGTAAAGATGAGCACTTAGAATATTTTGTCTACGAATATCTATTGAGAATATCACATTCTTGGATTATAAATTATAAGGTAACACAGACCATCTTCATGGTTCTTATGTATTTCACGGCTTTTCTGGGTGTACCATTTCAATTTGCAAAGGGACATGAAACGAGAAAATATAATCAAATCATCACGAGATAAAAGTGTAGACATCATCATAATTACCCTTCATCAATACAGTGAGTTGGTCATACCTTTTCTCAACGTTGCCCTCTACACACATTCATCCATGACCCTTCCAGCATGACCCTTCCAGCATGAAGCTACGATTTTCATGCATGACGGCAAGTCTCTCAAGCATGACGATACGATCCATGAGAGCGGCAGTGTGAGCTCTGCGACCCTTAGGTGTGATTACGTGACGTTTGACATGACCTTTAAAGGCTCGGGGTCAGGGGTCAAGTTAAAGTGAAACATAGACTACAACATTTTCTTATCACACATCGCTTCTTACTTTTTCACTCCCCACACTAAGCTGATTCGTCCAGTGAGGCTACAGTCTCTATTCATCTCCATGTACAAAATGTATTCCGATTCCCCTTAGAAACGCATTGGCGGTCTTCAATCCTGATGCTATAAAACGGCAGATTTCACCATAAACGACAGTAAACATGCAGAAGCATACATAACCCAGTATTGTGTATAACCAATAAATAATAGAAATATAATACCATCAGAAGACGTCCCTTAGTAGATCAAAATACGCAAATACTTATACTAAACACATACGATAATATAGACAACACACAAAATACTTCAATACGTAAAGAAAATATACAAAAATACTTCATACACATGTGCAGGAATGTGAAACTTAATGAACTCTTAGAGATACATATCCACACTAGTTAATAATACCAGTGCAGAGGATCTCATATCAAAACCTGATTCATATATGTATGTATATATATATATATATATATATATATATATATATATATATATATATATATATATATATATATACACTGCACACACCTCTGAACAAATCATCACCAACACAACGCAGCGGTTGACGTACAGAATCATTCAATAACATGTAAATCACACGGACGAATCACCACATGAATCTATCACAACAAACTCATTCTTAAATCACTACAGTGACATAACTACATGACTACAGTTGCTTTGGTCCTCGGAGCACAGCACCTACAAACCAAAGCTGCTGTACCCACATGGTTCTGCCCTGCGTGTGTGTGTGTGTGTGTGTGTGTGTGTGTGTGTAGCCAGGACGACCCAAGCGGCGGCGGCAGCAACACTTGAGCCCTATGGCCATCACCTGTTGCTCCGACCCCAGCACAACACTCCGCCAGCCAACTTACAGCTACAACTTAACCACTTTCCCTCCGTCGGCGTCCCAACTTTAAAAGTTGGTCCACATGGCCCATCGACGACTGCCAGAGTTCTGGAGGAGAAACTAGGAGGGAGGAGGAGGGCCTCCTCTTCCTCCTCCTGTTTCTCCTCCCCCACTTGCCCCTCCTCCTCCCCTTCCTTCTCCTCCTCTTTCTCCTCCTCCTCTTGCCCCTCCTCCTCTGCTTTCTCCTCCTCCTCTTTCTCCTCCCCTTTCTCCTCCTCCTCTTCTCCTCCCCTTCCCCTCCTCCTCTCCTCCTCCTCCTCCTCCTCTTTCTCCCCCTCCTCGTCCTCTTTCTCCTCCTCCTCCTCCAGAGTCTACTGGTACCAAAGCCTCCCAGATAGGCTCAGCATCGCATGCCTGACTGCTGGAGCGTTAGCTCAACAGGGAGGCGTAAACTAAAAGGTCTTCCTTAAGGTAAACTGAGAGATGTTCTTAAAATGTAAACTACAGGGTGTTACAAAGAGAAATATGAAGGGATTACCATCCTGAAGTAAAAACTGGCGAGAGAATGTAGTATGTGCTGGGTACCTAGGTTATGTCTGATGAGTACATGTACTTACTTGTATATCTTGCCAATCTCTCTCTCTCTCTCTCTCTCTCTCTCTCTCTCTCTCTCTCTCTCTCTCTCTCTCTCTCTCTCTCTCTCTCTCTCGCATCAGGCATGCATGTTACCAGCAGTACCCGCCTGGGTATCGGGAGGGTAAGTGACAGCTACGCAGTAAGACACCACTTCAGTGGCAGACAAATGTCACTCCTTTTCCACTGGGTAACTATCTCATCTTCCTGCCTCATCCATACGTGGGCTGCTGGCCTGGAGTCCACAAGCATACAATCTTTCCAACTGACTCACAACACGACAACACGAAACTGCCACACGCCTCTATCCTCATGCGGTGAGCACCACGCGTTAGCCGTGCCCTCGGACAAAGTCCAATCGCAAGTACTTGGAAGGAATTCTCTCTCTCTCTCTCTCTCTCTCTCTCTCTCTCTCTCTCTCTCTCTCTCTCTCTCTCTCTCTCTCTCTCCCATATCGGTCATATAGTTCCTAAAAATAATTTTCCAGCAATTTCCACCTTCAACAGCAAGCCATGTCCGTAATCCGTACCATATCACGGAGCAAATAATGCTACAGAGGATCTGACATTGGTAAAGATGTGTATGGCACATTACATGTACACGGCACACTGAATCAGCATACATATATGTATGATACAAGTCGAAAAAAACATCTAATAAACCAAAGACACACACACACACACACACACACACACACACATACACACGGGAAAGCTGAACTCGTGCGCCTGTCGCTTTGTTAATTAAAATGTTCATATCAAATCTTTTCATGGCTAGATATCACATCCTGTAAGTCTGTAAATTAAATTTCAGTTTAAAGAGACACAACTACAAACGCGTTACAGTGTACACTTGCTTGAACGCAGTGCGAAAGCATGGGAAGAGGAGGAGGAAGATTCACACCTCAAAATAATTCATTAATTGAGGGAAGAGAACTGAGGGAAATGCTCTCGAGGACTCTAAGGGACTCACTCAGATCCCTGAGGGAGAAACGTATGTACGAAGATAAATCCTAGAATTCAGGGGGCTATTGACGGTGCGTAACTATAGGCGAAAGATGAGGTAGAAACAGGATACCAAAGAAACGATTCTGGATGGGCTTTACTGTGTTGTGGTTGAGATTTGGATTGCACGGCGGTGCGACCCTTGAGCACGGTGGTGCGACCCTTGAGCACGGCGGTGCGACCTTTGAGCACGGCGGTGCGACCCTTGAGCACGGCGGTGCGACCCTTGAGCACGGTGGTGCGACCCTTGAGCACGGCGGTGCGACCCTTGAGCACGGTGGTGCGACCCTTGAGCACGGCAGGACGACCTTTGAGCCTGCAGTCTGGCATGACCCTTAGGGGTCGAGTCAAATGCCCTACCATCACACCCTGGGGTCGTACCGTCGTGCTCAGGGAGGTTAATAACCAATTCCGGAGTCTTTCTCCTCGACCCATACCTTACAACCTCTGCCTCTGAGTTTCAGTTAACCCACCTTTATACGTGAACAGGAACTTCAGCCGATATTCCCTGAAATCCGAATTACTTCCGCGTGTGTGACGGTCCGTGAGTGTGTATGTGTGTGTGTGTGTGTGTGTGTGTGTGTGTGTGTGTGTGTGTGTGTGTGTGTGGTGTGTTTGTGTGTGTGTGTGTGCTTGTGGTTGAGTAAGGGGTTTCGTGTGTGTTTTTGTGCGACTTTGATTCTGAGCGTGTGAGCTCGCGTGTATGTACGTATGTGAACGTGTGAGCTACGTTCCCGTAAAGGACAGGTGAGGAGGCGTGTGCACATAAGACACGTGGAGAGTGAGGGGAAGAGTGGATGAGAAAAGAATCTGTTACATCTGAAGGTATTCTTACAACATGCTCCAAGTTTGCATAGCCCTGGAGTTATGAAATACGTATAGTCCTGTAGTTGTAAAGTATGTATAGTTCTATAGATGCAAAGTATGTATATTCCTGCAGTCGTAAGGTATGGAGATTTTTATGGTTATGAAATATGTATATGCCAGCGGTCGTTAAGAATGTAGATCTTACAGTTATCAAGTATGAACATTTCTATGGTTGTAAAGAATGTTTATTCCTGTAGTTGTAAATCTAATATAGACCTGTAGTTGTAAAGGATTTTTTGTCCTGTAGTTGTAAACTTAGTATAGACCTGCAGTTGTAAAGTACGTCTATTCCTGTGGTTGTAAACTTAATATAGACTTGTAGTTGTAAAGCATGTCAATTTCTGTAGTTGTAAATTTAATACAGAACTGTAGTTGTAAATTATGTTTATTCCTGTAGTTGTTCAGTACGTAAACATACATACAAAAGCACGTAGACACCAACACAAACATAACCGAACATAAATAAACACTCATATGGGCAGACATTCATGCACACAATACATACGCATGCAAAATACGCACAAAACAAACACACAAAATCAGACAGACATACGCAAAAATCTCTCTCTCTCTCTCTCTCTCTCTCTCTCTCCAGTATCTAGGGGTCCGGGTAAGGTCAAAGGTCACCCTGGCATACCACCGAAGGCTCAGCTTATCCCCCTCCCTCCCCCATCGCAAGCCCCTCCTGCCCCTCTCCCTCACATCTCCCTCACCCCCGCTACCAACGGTCACCTCCACTCTCCTCCTGACTGCTGTCGGCGAAACAGCTCATGTGATGATAGAGGTGAGTCTCCTGCATGATGCTGTTTGTTCGTGAGTTATCAAAATGTGTGTGTGTGTGTGTGTGTGTGTGTGTGTGTGTGTGTGTGTGTGTGTGTGCGTGCGTGCGTGCGTGCGTGCGTGCGTGCGTGCGTGCGTGTGTGTGTGTGTGTGTGTGTGTGTGTGCGTGAGTGTGTGTTCCTGCGGGAGTCTATGACTACATCTGTCTGTGTATTCAAGTTCATATTCAAGTATGCAGTTAACAGCTCCATCCATACAAATCCTAATGCCACACAAATCCAAATGCCATACAAATCTAATGCCACAAAGACAGCTATGGTAGCTCAAGGCGTTTCGTACACCCGCTTGAAATAAGCGCCGAACTAATGCTCCATATCTCAAATGAGTGACGTCCCTGCCAAAGATAACTTACAAAATTCAAAAACTTCAGCGCTAAGGAACGCCTCGACAGGAACAACTCACGCTACGTAAATAGATATAAACATTTCCAAATCACAAAATACGAAGCAATAAACGACGTAAAACACATCACCCATTAATGAGGAGAGTCTGTGTAACTCTATGTACACGACCTTGTGCTCCTGCCCTTGAAGAGTAGCGGCACCGGAGTGGCTTTGGCTAAGGTGGGAGGGCCGCTCCCACCACCCAGGTCTAGCACCAACAGGTCTACGGCACCCAAGAGTGGCATCACTATGGCGTGGCGTCCAGGAGGCACCAATGAGGCTTTGGCATCCAGGAAGGGCACCATCTTACCCATGGTTCACAAGAGGAGCAAGAACGAGGCTTTGGCATCCAGGGCGGGCACACAACACCGAGGCTCTGGCATCTGAGAGGGAAAGTACCGGGCCTTTGGCACTTAGAAGTGGCACCATCGTGGCTTTGGCAACCTAGCAGACACTACTGGACATCTGGCACCTAAAAAGGGGACAACACTGGGGCATTATCACTCAGGAGGGACATCACTGTGGCTATGGCAACCAAGAAAGCACCACTGGGCATTTGGTACTCTAGAAGGGCAATACCGTGGCTTTGGCAGCCTCCAGTAGTATGTCAAGTTGTAACTTGCGAACGCCAAGCGTGCAAGGAAGTGATCGCCTCCAGGCAGATGGAATCACGTTAGAGGATCGCCAGGCTCGGCGTCTAGCTCTTTACTGCCCCTGATATACCACCTCACGCTGCCTGTGGTTATGCTAGGATCACTTCACCTGAACACTCCCTCTACCAGTAATTACAACGATTACATTCGTAAGGAACATGAATCACTGATTGAAGTCACAAAATCAGAAATCTAATATTCTGTTTAGCCTAAGTAAGCTTAAGCCAGTTCATGTTTAGGTCTGGTTAGTTAGGTGAGTTTAAGTTAGGATAAGTTTGATAACGTTTATCAAGAAACACATTTCGTTTGAGTTACTTTATCGTATCGTAATACGTCATCCTTAACCAGTTTCCATATTCTAAATTTTCTAGTATTCATTCCCTCGTGGAAAAACAAACTGCCGAGGACAAATACATATCTCATTTCAATCTTCCCGGGAGACTTAAGTCCGTAGGAAAATTATCTGTTAATGAAGAAGAATGTTGAAAGGCAAGGTAATCAACACGCGAGCTGCCGCCCCGACTGTCATTAACAGACTGTCTACAATCTGTCTACAATTTCAGATTACGTTCTACTCTGTAACTACAACCTAACTCTAGCCATCAGATGATCCTGGACACATGCACTACACACTGATCTATGTACAGTGAGAGACGAAAGTCTCTTCCCGGGTTTTGTCCGATAATTATTTACATCTGACGAAAAATAATGAAAGGCTTGCTTCAACTGCACCTCGGCAGATGGCAAGCCTGACTACACAGAAGCTTCGTATGTGTTGCTGGTTCAGATCAAGGCTCGAATAACACTGAGCAAATTTACCAAGCCTGCTTCTATGAAACATATATATATATATATATATATATATATATATATATATATATATATATATACATATATTAGACTTACACAGTCTTTGTATATACATGCCATACTATTTTATGCACACACAGCAAAGGAGTACATTTATCCACGGAAGCCTCTGACAGGCTATACACACACAATAAACAACCAATAAAAACATACATAAAGACCTTCTATTTACACCGACCACAAAGATACATAAAAAAAAAAGAATTACTAGTACAAACTGCCTACGTAAAGAGAGATAAAATACATATGCAAAGGTTAAGTATAGAAATACACAGTCTATACTCATGTAAGCCTAAATCAAACAATGTCACATCATAACTATACATATCGCACTATTTTTGAATACTGCATATATATATATATATATATATATATATATATATATATATATATATATATATATATATATATATATATACATTCGCTATATCCACGGTTAGTAAGGTATCGAAGTGTTTTTTTCTCGAAGTGATCTGACAAGAAAGTTCTGCGCAGAGACCAATTATCAATCTATATGACGGATCATTACTCATTAATCAATCACCCTCAACCAGATCATCAATCAGTTAATCTCCCTCGTTGAAAAATGATTATGAGAACGAAAAAATTAGTGACATACGCTTACTTGTTAGCATATATATATATATATATATATATATATATATATATATATATATATATATATATATATATATATGCAAACCAATCACATTCAGTCATTATCATGTACTTACAGGCCAGTCGACCTCCTCACCGTAGCAGCAGCAACTTACCTGTGAAAAAGAAATAATACGTTAATAATGACATTAATGGTTAACACATAATGCTTCAGGTACACCATAGGGGTGTGTGTGTGTGTGTGTGTGTGTGTGTGTGTGTGTGTGTGTAAACAGACATAAGAGAACCAATGACAAATCTGTGTCGTCATTTTACGAAAGGGAGTACCGTATTGTTGAGGAACGTCTCACTTCAATGGAGAACCTCAATTCCCTGCTCCTGATTGCAGCGCACTCTCAAGAGTTACAAGAACCCCTAAAATAGGGTCTTGTATATGTATTATAAATGCTTGCCATTTCCCCCTCACGTAAGGTAGCGTCAAGAACAGATGACAGAGTCTTAAGATGGTAAATTTCTCACTTGGCTCCTTGGTCTGTTCCTTCTTTTGGAAAGTAATTGTTCGCCGTTTCCTGCGGTAGTGAAGTAGCGCCGATGACAGAAGAAGAAAGGCCGCCTTCATTCACATCCACTCCCTGTCAAAAGCGATGCACCGAAGCATCAACCAATCCTCCATCAGGGCATGTGAAACTATGGATGAGTATCCATAGTTTCACATGCCTTGGATCAGTCCACAGTGACATCACGTTGATTTCTGTAAACCGCACACACACAAATATATATATATATATATATATATATATATATATATATATATATATATATATATATATATATATATATATATATATATAACCTCCACTCAACCCTATTCATATTTCTATCAAAATTCCTCATATCTATTCTTTTCATCAACACCCTCCCATTCCCCTTGCCTCCTCATACTTCCTTTCCACCCTTCCCCGCTCCCTTTCAGTCGCCTGGACCTGCACCAGCCCCAGATGGGCTATATAGACCGGTCTAACGTCTCCAGTGCCTTCCAGCCTAAAACACGAATTCTCCATTAAATTACCGATCAAGGGACTTTTTCAACGTCTACAAGCGTCGCAGAGAAAATGCCAACCATCCCCAACTCCTCTATTTCTCCCTCCTGACCCAATAGTTTATATGAGACGCAGCCGAGAGAGAGAGAGAGAGAGAGAGAGAGAGAGAGAGAGAGAGAGAGAGAGAGAGAGAGAGAGAGAGAGAGAGAGAGAGAGAGAGAGAGGAACAAATGGTTTGTTAAGAAACATACGACCAGGCACACCCAAGATATATATATATAAGCTTACAGTTAAGTACTGTAAGACAGTAATACATATCTCGATGACGAAAGAACACGGAAGATGGTTACTTGCCTAAGAAGAGAAAGGGAATCATCCAACGAGGAACCCCCCCCCCCCCCCCCCCACTAAACACGCCAAGCCAACAGAGGATGGTTGTACCAGCCAGGTAAAGGATAAAGACGACCGGTCTATTCTGGGAAAAAGATGCCCCTTCCTCGTGGCTGATAAAGACCTGCCTTAACTCCAGACACCTGTGTTAAGAGCAGCTAATGAACATAAGAGTAAATCCTGGACGAGTCGCGGAACTGCCGCTGCTGCACGCAGGAAATGGTAGAGTGGTGGAATATAACAGCTGCTCCTGATAATGTGAACTTACACATGTAATAAATAAAAAAATATTAAGATTAACAGTAAAATAGCATCAATAACATGTAATATAATATAATATAATAATAATATAATAATATACGTTATTATGTACAATATATTATTTGTGACTTGGTAAGACGCCAATTTGTCACTGATATTATTAACTAGACATTACTCAGATAATGTCAGTGTACCTTACGAGCGTGGTAAGAACATTATGGATAATTACATAACTGCTCATGATCCATAACAGCTACAGAGGGTCTAATAAATTTCATACATCAATACTCTTCATAACATCAGGGTGTTATGACACTGAATACAACCAACACTTCAGAGAGCTATCATGGCAGAAACCGTACCATACGTAAAGTCAAAGACAAAATAATACTACAGAGTTAGGATTCTACAAAACCCTGTGGTCTCAAAAACAAAACAAAACTGGACAGCCAAAGACTTTTCTTCAAGTGGTGTGTATTAAGACAGATGGGTGTGTGATGGAGACTTTGAAATGAATGATACAGTAAATACTGTAAGGTGCTGTAATATGGTACGATGTTCAAGCTATTCCAGAGGCCTGGAGAGTAACCCTGAGGACAAGAATACAAATCAAGCGTTCCTGACCGTGACACATTCATGGAACGCTCACGGTCGAGCGCATAAAGGTTCGAATCCTGGTTGCAGCGGCCGTCGGTCCACAGTCAACCCAGCTGTTCATCCACCCGTAGGGGTTGGTCGATAAAATACCTGGCTCAGGCTATGATATATATATATATAGCGTTAATGGGATGGCCTTGATTAGGGTCTCAGCTGCCCGTGCCGTCTCAGCTTACATAAAAATAATACCTAAACACACTATCTGAAACTAAACTTCTCGTCTCCATACAAATACAATGGAAAATACTGTTTTGCGTTCCATGGGTTCCATTTATAACAATTCTAAACTATATATATAAATACATATAACTATCAACATAATCTATTAGTGAAACAAAATGCAGCAATATAAAAAAGTATTACTTATCCATGTACAATAAATGTACGTGTATGACCTACATAATCGGATATAAAAGTGTATCATAAACAGTAGATATAATATTCTATCCGAAAAAGTTATAAATTCTAATAATGAAAGTGTATAATGTTTATACTTTTTTTTGATAATGAAAAGGGTTACGATGAAGAATTTCAATAAAGGATAAAATATCTTATTTTCAATCTCCATATTACGATCAGATGATTTTGACTTTCAGCAATTGACTAAAAGGTTATCATAATATTCTGAATATATGATGCAAATGAAAAACTTATCATTAAACGCATGTATTTCCTTAAATCAATTTATGCATAATGAAATAAATTAAAATTTTGATTCATATCTACTCTGCGGTTTAAATACATCTAACAATTGTTACCTATACTGTTAGCATCTCTCTCTCTCTCTCTCTCTCTCTCTCTCTCTCTCTCTCTCTCTCTCTCTCTCCAGTGAACACATAATGCCCTCCATACAGCAGAATTCAAACTTCCACCACTTGCGTGGGAGCCAAGTACACCTTCCACGAAAGCGGTAAAGGTTCAGATCCTGCTCGGATTCTCTCTCTCTCTCTCTCTCTCTCTCTGCGTGTGTGTGTGTGTGTGTGTGTGTGTGTGTGTGTGTGTGTGTGTGTGTGTGTGTGTGTGTGTGTGTGTACAGATATATAGATCGATGAAGATATATACGAAAAGGAGCATAATCTACTCTTTTGAATACTGTCACAAGATACAAAAGAGGCATTTACAATCTGTATTCATACTTAACAGTTCATTTGTCAATATATATATATATATATATATATATATATATATATAGATATATATATATATATAACATACAAACCTCCAACAGCCAGGATCGAACCTGGGACCCCTGTGCAAGAGGCAGGCATGCTAACCGCTAGGCTATGGGACTGTATAAAAGGAAACAACTATTCGAAATACTGAGTACTCGAATACCCTTCGTCTCACAATGGTGAGCAACGGGGTCTATACTTGGTTGTTTCCGAACAGACGCACATAGCCAGCTGATAGCGTTTTACCGAACCTAACTGTACAACGCGGAGGTATATGAATACGAATAAAGTGCATATGAGCGCGCACCTTCATAGAACATACAAACCTCCAACAGCCAGGCTCGAACCTGGGACCCCTTTGCAAGAGGCAGGCATGCTAACCGCTAGGCTATGGGACTGTATAATAGAAAACAACTATTCGAAATACTGAGTTAGCATGCCTGCCTCTTGCACAGGGGTCCCAGGTTCGATCCTGGCTGTTGGAGGTTTGTATGTTCTATGAAGGTGCGCGTTCATATGCACTTTATTCGTGTGTATATATATATATATATATATATATATATATATATATATATATATATATATATATATATATATATATATAACACTCACCTACACAACATGGCTTTAGACCCAATCACATCAAGACCACACAAACTACAGACATGACATACCCTACATGGCTTCAGCCAGCCGCAGCACCCGCACAGTACTAGTGGCAACAGACACCAACGATGCATCTGCCACACTCCCCTGACATACCTGGACTCGAAGGATACTCGACACCACCCTCGACAGCAATGGTAAAAGGCTGTGCTGTGGGCTATCCTCACAGTTGGCAGCCACCTAGCCAGAATCACTAATAGAGGCATCACCTCTAAAACTCTTACCTAGCCTGAATCACTCACACAGAGGCATCACCTCTAAAACTCTCACCTAGCCTGAATCACTCACACAGAGGCATCACCTCTAAAACTTTGAAGATATACAATGGCACTCCCCAATGATCAGGTCTTACTCCAGCTCTGTTCAATCTCTTGCTACATAACCTCACATTACCACCTGCAGATGACATCAAGAAGCTCCTCTCATATGCAGACGACGATACACTTACATTTACAGCAGCCTGACACCGAAGAGGCAGCATCAAATATGCAACACTACATTGCACAACGGGAACTGCAGTGTGTGGCATTTGTGGAGCTGGAGAAAGCTTATGATAGAATTGATATTAAAGCTATGCGGAAGCTCTTAAGAATATTTGATTTGGGAAAGAATGCTACAAGAAGCAGTGAGGACTTTCTACAAAATAGAGTAATGCGTATGTGTGAGTAAAAGAGTAAGAAAAGGAAGAAGGTGAACGTTTTCATGAGATGTCAGTTTGGCTGTTTCATGTCTATGGAGTAAGGAGTTGGTTCGCTGTCTGTTACAAGGTGTGTGTGTGTGTGTGTGTGTGTGTGTGTGTGTGTGTGTGTGTGTGTGTGTGTGTGGGAGGGGGAGGGGAGTAAGGTTTGAGGTAAGTCAGTTTCTGTTTGCGGATGACAGGGCTCTGGTGGGAGACTCGAGCGAGAAACAGCACAATATGTTGTCCGAGTTTGGTAGTGTCTGTGAAAAGACGAAGTTAAAAGTTAAATAAAATTAAAGCAATAAAGTTCAGCGAGGGAGAGAAACAGTTCGGTGTGAGTGTGAGTTGATCTGGAGTGAACCGGAGAAAGTGGGGTGTTTTATAAACACCTGGAGTGGACATGGCGCGGGATGGGGCAAAGGTCTTGGGTCCTCACTCTCAGTGAGGGTTAAGACGGGAATATTTGATGGTAGTGTAGTCTCGACGGTGCTGTATGGATAAGTCGTGGACCCTAGAGGCAAAAGTATGGAAGAAAGTGCATGTATTGTGATTGAAATGCATGAGGAAAACTTGTGGGGTGAAGAAAGATGATCGAGCAGAAAAATGACTGTGAGAAAGTACTGTGGCAGGAAGCGGATCATGTCTGAGAGAGTTGAGTAAGGTGAACTGAAACTGTTTGGGCATACGGAGAGCATAAGTGAGGAGAGACTGACTAAAAGGATATATAGAAAGAGGAAGAAGGGACAAGGAGAAAAGTTAGACTAAGGAGGAGATGGGTAGGGTTGGAGTGAAAGACGCTTTGAGTTATCGGGGTCTGAACATGCAGTTGGGTGTAGGGCAGTCACGGGATGAAAGAAAATTTGAGCGACGTAGTCTACTGTGGATGCCTTGCTGTCATCGCGCTCAACCATAGCATATAGAACGGTCCGGGGAAACCATGGAGAGGTCTGTTAGGGTGGTTGTGGATAGGGGGCTCTGCTTTCGGTGCATCATACATAACAGTAAGAGTGTGGATGAAGGCAAGAGAATGTTGCTCCTTCGTTGGTTCCTGACACTGCAATGTACGACGTTAATGCAGGAGAGGGCGAACAAGAATTATATATATATATATATATATATATATATATATATATATATATATATATATATATATATATATATATATCAAAAAGATATGCATTGAGTATACATTTTGAGTATTCTGTTTTTGTCTTGTCTTGAACAATGAATCATATTAGCTTTAATCATTATTACAATTATCATCATCATCATCATTAGTCAAAATCATTAATATCTTAATAAAGAACAGACCCTCCCAAAATCCCCTCTATTCGCCTAGTAAAGCTGACAAGGTGCAAAGACGTGCTCCCTACCAACCCTCCCTCCCTCTCCCCCAAACACCTCCATCCTCCACGAAGGTAATATTCCCCTGAACACCAGGCAGATGTCACACAGCCATGACGGTGTTCAGGGAAGACTTAGGAACCAGGCTCACTCCCACCTCCAACACCAGTTCAGAGGCAACCCGAGGCAGTTGCAATAATCCCTAGTGCACGTTTCAACGTCGAACAAACATCAGATGTAAACTAAAGTAAGAATAAAAATGAATACTGAAAAAATGATACAAAAAAAAAATTGAGAAATACAAAGTAAAATCGAAAAAGTAAATCAAAAGTATTAAAAAAAAAAATGGGTATCCTGAGGATTTGATATAAGCACAGATAGAGGAAAAAAATAATAATACATTGTGTCCATTGACAAATGACAACGAAACAAATGACTTGCGTCATACATATGAAATATGCTGACCAGGTTAGATTAACCATGGAAATTTCTATATACATTTTATATCACGTAATATTCCAGCAGGCTGCCAGATGGATTATACTCATTTAGAGCTAAAACACTTCTAAACCAACGAATCTGTAAGTAGGTTAAAATATGATCAAATGGCAGAGCGAAATATACGAGATAAAAAACAGAGAGAAAAAGAAAGTGTATACACAGTTAAATTCATATACATACATACATACACATATAGATCAACTCAAGACCATCCTATGAAATCTGATAAGACAAGATGTAGAGAAGAGTTTTTATAGCAGGAGTTGTTTTCCACAACTCCTGCTATAAAACTGATTCATGAAACTGTAAATGATAATACAGTTCATGAAAAGTTTAATGACAGAACAGCCAGAAGCTAAGATAATCTATATAAAAAAAGACTAAAGAAGTATTTCTATAGTATTAGAGTTGTGGATGAATGGAATCAACTGAATGATCAAATTATGAATGTGGACAACACACAACAGTTCAGAAAGTTCTATGACAGTAGGTAAAGTTCGGGAGATGGGGACCCAAGAGTATCCAGCTCCCTTCCCGTGAAGTATATGTACGTTATCATCAATAAGTAATGACACACACACACACACACACACACACACACACACACAAAGAAATATAAATAATACATAATACTCTTACGCCCACACACACACACACAAAAAAAAAATATAAACGATACATAATACTCTTACACACACACACACACACACACACACACACACACACACACACACAAAGAAATATAAATAATACATAATACTCTTACGCCCACACACACACACACACAAAAAAAAATATAAACGATACATAATACTCTTACACACACACACACACACACACAAAAAAAAAAAAAAAAAATATAAACGATACATAATACTCTTACACACACACACACACACACACACACACACACACACACACACACACACTCGGGTTATCTATTACATGAAGGGTGGAAGCATGAAGGATATTAATTATGAATGTGAGCCAGCAATTTTTCACCCAGGAGACTAAAATGCTGAACTTCCTGTGGGAAAGAAAAAAATAATACAGAAGCATTAAGAGAACGGGCCGTTAGGGATACTGGAAGAAAAAGAAAATGAGAAATGAAGACACAGTACAAAAAATGTATATGGCGTCCATGAAAGCTCTGGCACACAACAGTGACAACAAACAGTCAGCAGAACATCATTACAAATGTTATGTTCTGGAAAGCGACGTCTCTCTTCTGGATCCCTCTAAAAGGAATCGAGCCCCAACCCCGCTGTGGTTACCAGGCGGAGGATAGAAAATGGGAGGGACTGGGGAGGTACAGGGAACTAGGCTGGGGGTTAAATGTAGGGCGACTGGGAATGTTGGGGAGCTGGAAGTAGGGGGAAGGTTATGGTGGGCACGGGAAAAAAAAAAATAGGGGGCGATAAGGAAAAAGGATGTACGAGGGAAGGTCAGGTCTCCAGCGGTAAAGGGGGAAAAAAAAGGGGGAAAAAAAAGGGGGAAAAATCCTTTAAGCTTATTACTGGTTATTGTTATTACTATGGTTGCTGTAAGCTAGATCTCTCTCTCTCTCTCTCTCTCTCTCTCTCTCTCTCTCTCTCTCTCTCTCTCTCTCTCTCTCTCTCTCCAGCCTAGGTATCGGGAGAGTTGAAGGGACGGAGGCGTAGTGAGTAAGCACATCAGTGGTTGTCAAGTGTTATTCCGTTGACCCAGGTACTCCGTTGACCCAGGTACCTGTCTTTCTGCCTCACTAACACATGGACTGCTGACCTCCAGTTCACAAACACACAAGTCTCTCCATCTCACACGTAAAACATGACGACACAAAAACTCACACGACTAAATAAATCTTCGTAATTACGTTTTAATGCCCGGACTTTTGGCAAAATTTCGTCGTGAGTATTCGTTAGTACTGAAGTCCTTTCCATGTAAATCATGTTGTTTAAGTCTAAACTCGCTTTCTAAAGTGAAGTTCACCTTCGAGGTCGACGGAGACATAACTCGGACAGTGATGAAAATAAGCATTTTAAACCAATCAGGGCAACGTACCAATATACAAATGAATACTTTTTTTTTTTCACATACATACATAACCTTCGATTTCACTTACAAACGCAAAGAACCAAATACAAAATAAACACACAAAAAACAAATGGTTGACACCTTTCAAAGAAGAAACTAAGTGATCGACAACATTTCTAAGAGAGGGTGAGCTCCGTTTTGGGCAAAAGTGAAAGATTAGTATTTTGTGTGTACCTGAATTGCTAAAAAGCATTTGACAGTGTACCTCACAGGATGGTTGGTAAAGAAGCTGGATCTCTAGGCAGAAATTAAAAGGAGAATCTTTCGTCGGATGGAAAATTACCTGAAGTGTTAGTGCATTAAAGACACCTGCTAAAGGAGCCCTCTCGAAATGAGCTGGTGTCAACAATAGTGTACCGCAGGTAACGGTCTTGGGACCGCTGCTTTTCTTGTTCTAGCTATATGACTTGCCAGATGGGCCGTGCTCATCCTTGATATATTTCCGGAGGATGCCAAGGTCACGAGGAAACTACCAAGTTATGAGGATTACATCAACTTAAAAGGAGACCCAGACTAATTCCAAAGTTGATTTGATATATGGCTGATGAAATTTAATGCGTGCACATACAAAGCAACGAAGATGGGACATGAGAAAGTCTCGATACGAATATAATCTACCAAGAAATGTGATGCAAGAACGTCTTGGGAGTCGACATTACACATATCGCCAGACACACCTGAGGAGAATTATAGAGACGAACTGTCTGCCTAATATCAAAATAATTTTTGCATACAGGGATTAAGATATGTTCAGGCAGCTCCTTAATTCTACACTAAGCCATAACTAGAATACGCTGCTCACATTCAGTCACTGCAAACAAAGGAGCGTTAAGAGTGAGGATCCATAGGACGGAAAAGGGGATTATACCAGAATTAAGAAGGCTTAATCACAATGAAAAGTTAGACGCCATAGATGTGTTCGCCTTGGAGAAGAGAAGAACAAGGTGTGATTTGATCACGACGTTTAAGGTCTTTAACCAGTTTAATGTTCCTCAGATAATCCAGAGAGCGAACAAGCTTGAGGCCATAACATGAAATCAAGCAAGAAAATGGTTAGAAAAGATGTGAATGTGAACTTTTATAGCTTATGATATGTGTCGAAACTGTGAATGCCGAGAGCATGTAGTAGTTTAAAAAGCTGCATCATAAGAGAGTGCTCAAGAGATGGGGCTACACGAGACTAAAACTCCCTCCCTGTACAATACAAACAGGTACCTAGACACACACACACACACACACACACACAACACACACACAACACACACACAACACACACAGAAACTCACAAAATATAGTCTGAGCAACGGGGGTAAATTTTAGCCAACAGATGTAAGCGTTGCACGGAAGATGGAAGAAGGGAGGGAGGGAGGGAGGGAGGAGGGGTAAGGAAGGGCGGGTAGCCCGCCTCATCAATCTCTCCACAACACTTATTTCTGCACACAATCTCCTGTTGCTCCCTAAATGAAAATCTGGGAGAGGAGTAGTGGCGATAGATAGGGTGGCAGGGTGGGGGGTGGGGGGAGAGAGAGAGAGAGAGAGAGAGAGAGAGAGAGAGAGAGAGAGAGAGAGAGAGGGGGGGGGGAGAGGAGAGAGAGACTTAGAAAACCTAAGACGAGATTTTGACGTTTAGCAGGCTAGCGCGAAGCGTTCACTTCTAACAAGTACTTACGATGTTTTTTTTTTTTTCCCGAAAGGCATTTCTAGGGTAGAGATCACACTGCAGGAAAATCTGTGGTTACGAAGATCGAGTCGTGTGAGCGACGTGTTGTCAAGTGTTATGCGCGACAGAGAGAGACTGTATGTTTGTGAACTGGAAGCCAACAGCCACACTAGTTCGTTACACAGAAAGGAAAGATAGAGAGAAATTTTCTGGCTAATCTCTCATTTAAAATAAATCTTTGATGATGGTTATCAGCGGCAAGTCACACCATCCTATCTCATTTCCTTCACTACCAAATGGTAGGTGACCAGAATCACCTGCCGTCATTACACTGGACATCATCAAGTCCCATCTAAACCATGTGTGGCATCAGGCATCCTCACTAAACCAGAGGCCCTTCCCATATGCGGTTATAGTTCGTATATGTCTTGGTGTCTACCGTCGAAGACGCTCTCTTAGTCGTCTGGAGGACTCCCTAAACAGAACGGTCTGTCCACCTTTAATGACCAGAAATTGAGTCGGTTGAAACTGCAGCCGACGCTGATGGCTTCTTAGGAAACAAGACGACATCTGCGATGGACACCCATTAGTCAACTCCTGCTCGACCCATCAATACTGTAGAAATCCCATAGCAGATGATTTCTGCCGTGACCCCTTGTTCTTCATGACACGAAACTCCTCCGTCGCACTGTGGTCTACTTCTCACAGCAGAGGACCAAGAACAACGGCTCATCGTAAGACTACACTAACTGCCCAGCAGGAGCTTCCTAGACAGGAAAACGTCCAACAACATGGCGCCGGTCTGACATGATTGTGTAAGGTCATTTTCATCGAGGTCTTCCATCTGAATCACCGGCCAGGTTGGACCTATGGAGTGAAGCCTCCAACAACAAGGCCTATGGATGAGACCTACAAATACGATCCCAAGAACCGACGGCGACAGGAACCACGGAGGAAAGGTACGTCACCATGAAGAACAGCCTGATTGTGCTGTTCTCGAGAACACCACCTCACCATCGTTCTCTCACATCCAATGTTTACGCAACAGATAAACATCAAAGAAAGAATTAGGTCTCCTGCACTAACGAGGTCACTACCTCACGACTGCCTTCCAGCCAAAATCCTTTAGAGGATTCGTTCGTTTTGTGGAAATTCAATTACTGAATGAACTCCTCTCGAACTACTATCAGGACTGTAGCAGTTTGAGATTTTTAGGGTGTAACCGATATCGAATTAGGAACTATTCTTTTATCTCGGCCTCAGGCTTCAGTAATTGGTGTGAGGCTCTGAAATCAGCTGAAACAGGCTAAGAAAAAAGAAGTAAGGAATGGAACGTTTGTCAACCATACACTCTGTTCTCCCATCTGAAGTTTAGTGGGGAGCCAGTGTGCGTGTGTGTGTGTGTGTGTAAGCAAGAGAGAGAGAGAGAGAGAGAGAGAGAGAGAGAGAGAGAGAGAGAGAGAGATCTATAAGGCAATGGTCCTTCCTATGATTACTTTCTCCCTTTCATTACCATTTCTCTCTTCCTTTATCGTCCATCTCCCTGCCTGTCTTTTATCAATCTCCTCCATGCCTTTGTCTTTATCTTCCCTTGGATCTTCGCTCTCCTCCCTTCTCTATCATTTGTGTCGTTCCATCTTCCTTCACTCCTCCCTTCTCTTCATTCTCCATTAATTCTTTTTCTCTACTTCCATTGAACATTTTTCTTATAAATCTTCACATCATTTCTTTACATCTTTCATCTTCTCTTATCTTCGTCTTATTTCACCCTCTTTTTTTATTCCAAATTGCTTCTTTTTCTTTATTTTCATCGAGCTATCTTAGCTATTCCATTCCATTTCTTTTCGACGTTTTTTTTTTGCCTTGAACATTTTCAATTACTTCTGCTTCCTGATATCTATATATATTTTTTGTATCATATTCACCAGCCGTTAACATAATTTTCTCCTCCTCGATATTTCCTGTTAACCAACTCATTCACTTTTCATCATTTCATCTCATCTTCTCACCACATGTTTTGCCTCTTCCACTCTCCTCATCATGACCCGTTTGTCTGTCACAGACCGTTCAGTCTGCTGAGATCCAGGTCTGCTAACCCACTCCCTCTTCCATCAGGTTTTCGTTTCATTTAGCTTTTGGGTACCTCTCAAAACATGGCATTTTTCCCTACCTAATATTCCCATCAGCCCTGATTAAAACTTCCCAGCTCGCCGCACAACCCACGCTGCCATTTCATCAACCTTTTCACCCAGTTCTGCCTCCTCCTCCTTCTCCTCCTCTTCCCCTTTTCCTTCTTGTATTTTCATGTAAACAAGGAGCCCCACCTTTGGAAGATCTTCGTGTCTTCATGATCACAATCCTCTTCAACGCTGCTGGCCAATCACAGGCCTTTTTCGACACCTCCGTCCAATATCGTTAAGTACTGTTACAATGAGGGAGTCTCTCGCTTTACAATTCCGTGTCCAACTGTAATGATTAGCAAGACACGACACCATGTGCTGCCCTCCGGCAGATAGACAACCTCGTAAATGACGATGTCTTCTGCCATCTGGTTTCCTTATCTAAGGTTTATGATAAGCACACCCTCCATTCACAGATGACTATCATTCCCTCAATCTACCCATGGCTTTCATAACCATGATCATCATATACACTCATCCTTATCATCACTCATCATTTCCCTTCATCCATGGTCCCATTTCTCATCAACGACTCTCACATCTAATTTCGTTTGCCCGCTCTTTAATCATTCCTATTATCAGCTCGTACACTCCACAGTCCTAACCATCATCACTTATTACCTTCGTCATGTCTTCCTCCTAGCAGTATTTCTGATCATCACAATTTCTTCATCTTCCTATAACAACCTACATGTTCATCCTGCCTTTACCCATAACCTATCTTTCCTTTATCCTTACCCACTTACCTACAACTGCTTCATCGAGCGAACCCTCTGACCACCAACAGTGCCCTCCCCCTCACTTGCGGAACCTCTCCTCCTCCTCCACCTCCTCCTCCTTCCTTCTCCAACAATTCCTTATCTCCACCATACACCCACTCCAAACTTCTCGATCCTTCAAAGTACTTAATTCTCGATGTCTATTAGTTTTTTGTTTTTTTTCCCCTGTTCCCAGAATTCTTCTCTCTCTCTCTCTCTCTCTCTCCAGCCTAGGTATCGGGAGAGTTGAAGGGACGGAGGCGTAGTGAGTAAGCACATCAGTGGTTGTCAAGTGTTATTCCGTTGACCCAGGTACTCCGTTGACCCAGGTACCTGTCTTTCTGCCTCACTAACACATGGACTGCTGACCTCCAGTTCACAAACACACAAGTCTCTCCATCTCACACGTAAAACATGACGACACAAAAACTCACACGACTAAATAAATCTTCGTAATTACGTTTTAATGCCCGGACTTTTGGCAAAATTTCGTCGTGAGTATTCGTTAGTACTGAAGTCCTTTCCATGTAAATCATGTTGTTTAAGTCTAAACTCGCTTTCTAAGTGAAGTTCACCTTCGAGGTCGACGGAGACATAACTCGGACAGTGATGAAAATAAGCATTTTAAACCAATCAGGGCAACGTACCAATATACAAATGAATATTTTTTTTTTTTTCACATACATACATAACCTTCGATTTCACTTACAAACGCAAAGAACCAAATACAAAATAAACACACAAAAAACAAATGGTTGACACCTTTCAAAGAAGAAACTAAGTGATCGACAACATTTCTAAGAGAGGGTGAGCTCCGTTTTGGGCAAAAGTGAAAGATTAGTATTTTGTGTGTACCTGAATTGCTAAAAAGCATTTGACAGTGTACCTCACAGGATGGTGGGTAAAGAAGCTGGATCTCTAGGCAGAAATTAAAAGGAGAATCTTTCGTCGGATGGAAAATTACCTGAAGTGTTAGTGCATTAAAGACATCTGCTAAAGGAGCCCTCTCGAAATGAGCTGGTGTCAACAATAGTGTACCGCAGGTAACGGTCTTGGGACCGCTGCTTTTCTTGTTCTAGCTATATGACTTGCCAGATGGGCCGTGCTCATCCTTGATATATTTCCGGAGGATGCCAAGGTCACGAGGAAACTACCAAGTTATGAGGATTACATCAACTTAAAAGGAGACCCAGACTAATTCCAAAGTTGATTTGATATATGGCTGATGAAATTTAATGCGTACACATACAAAGCAACGAAGATGGGACATGAGAAAGTCTCGATACGAATATAATCTACCAAGAAATGTGATGCAAGAAGGTCTTGGGAGTCGACATTACACATATCGCCAGACACACCTAAGGAGAATTATAGAGACGAACTGTCTGCCAAATATCAAAATAATTTTTGCATACAGGGATTAAGATATGTTCAGGCAGCTCCTTAATTCTACACTAAGCCATAACTAGAATACGCTGCTCACATTCAGTCACTGCAAACAAAGGAGCGTTAAGAGTGAGGATCCATAGGACGGAAAAGGGGATTATACCAGAATTAAGAAGGCTTAATCACAATGAAAAGTTAGACGCCATAGATGTGTTCGCCTTGGAGAAGAGAAGAACAAGGTGTGATTTGATCACGACGTTTAAGGTCTTTAACCAGTTTAATGTTCCTCAGATAATCCAGAGAGCGAACAAGCTTGAGGCCATAACATGAAATCAAGCAAGAAAATGGTTAGAAAAGATGTGAATGTGAACTTTTATAGCTTATGATATGTGTCGAAACTGTGAATCCTGAGAGCATGTAGTAGTTTAAAAAGCTGCATCATAAGAGAGTGCTCAAGAGATGGGGCTACACGAGACTAAAACTCCCTCCCTGTACAATACAAACAGGTACCTAGACACACACACACACACACACACACACACACACACACACACACACACACAACACACACACAACACACACACAACACACACAGAAACTCACAAAATATAGTCTGAGCAACGGGGGTAAATTTTAGCCAACAGATGTAAGCGTTGCACGGAAGATGGAAGAAGGGAGGGAGGGAGGGAGGGAGGAGGGGTAAGGAAGGGCGGGTAGCCCGCCTCATCAATCTCTCCACAACACTTATTTCTGCACACAATCTCCTGTTGCTCCCTAAATGAAAATCTGGGAGAGGAGTAGTGGCGATAGATAGGGTGGCAGGGTGGGGGGTGGGGGGAGAGAGAGAGAGAGAGAGAGAGAGAGAGAGAGAGAGAGAGAGAGAGAGAGAGAGAGAGAGAGAGAGAGAGAGAGGGGGGGGGGAGAGGAGAGAGAGACTTAGAAAACCTAAGACGAGATTTGACGTTTAGCAGGCTAGCGCGAAGCGTTCACTTCTAACAAGTACTTACGATTTTTTTTTTTTTTCCCGAAA
Organism: Panulirus ornatus; assembly: GCF_036320965.1. Lineage (NCBI taxonomy): Eukaryota > Metazoa > Arthropoda > Malacostraca > Decapoda > Palinuridae > Panulirus > Panulirus ornatus. The sequence goes on along the minus strand of NC_092231.1, from coordinate 24,960,610 downwards.
GGCATTTCTAGGGTAGAGATCACACTGCAGGAAAATCTGTGGTTACGAAGATCGAGTCGTGTGAGCGACGTGTTGTCAAGTGTTATGCGCGACAGAGAGAGACTGTATGTTTGTGAACTGGAAGCCAACAGCCACACTAGTTCGTTACACAGAAAGGAAAGATAGAGAGAAATTTTCTGGCTAATCTCTCATTTAAAATAAATCTTTGATGATGGTTATCAGCGGCAAGTCACACCATCCTATCTCATTTCCTTCACTACCAAATGGTAGGTGGCCAGAATCACCTGCCGTCATTACACTGGACATCATCAAGTCCCATCTAAACCATGTGTGGCATCAGGCATCCTCACTAAACCAGAGGCCCTTCCCATATGCGGTTATAGTTCGTATATGTCTTGGTGTCTACCGTCGAAGACGCTCTCTTAGTCGTCTGGAGGACTCCCTAAACAGAACGGTCTGTCCACCTTTAATGACCAGAAATTGAGTCGGTTGAAACTGCAGCCGACGCTGATGGCTTCTTAGGAAACAAGACGCCATCTGCGATGCAAACCCATTAGTCAACTCCTGCTCGACCTATCAATACTGTAGAAATCCCATAGCAGATGATTTCTGCCGTGACCCCTTGTTCTTCATGACACGAAACTCCTCCGTCGCACTGTGGTCTACTTCTCACAGCAGAGGACCAAGAACAACGGCTCATCGCAAGACTACACTAACTGTCCAGCAGGAGCTTCCTAGACAGGAAAACGTCCAACAACATGGCGCCGGTCTGACATGATTGTGTAAGGTAATTTTCATCGAGGTCTTCCATCTGAATCACCGGCCAGGTTGGACCTATGGAGTGAAGCCTCCAACAACAAGGCCCATGGATGAGACCTACAAATACGACCCCAAGAACCGACGGCGACAGGAACCACGGAGGAAAGGTACGTCACCATGAAGAACAGCCTGATTGTGCTGTTCTCGAGAACACCATCTCACCATCGTTCTCTCACATCCAATGTTTACGCAACAGATAAACATCAAAGAAAGAATTAGGTCTCCTGCACTAACGAGGTCACTACCTCACGACTGCCTTCCAGCCAAAATCCTTTAGAGGATTCGTTCGTTTTGTGGAAATTCAATTACTGAATGAACTCCTCTCGAACTACTATCAGGACTGTAGCAGTTTGAGATTTTTTAGGGTGTAACCGATATCGAATTAGGAACTATTCTTTTATCTCGGCCTCAGGCTTCAGTAATTGGTGTGAGGCTCTGAAATCAGCTGAAACAGGCTAAGAAAAAAGAAGTAAGGAATGGAACGTTTGTCAACCATACACACTGTTCTCCCATCTGAAGTTTAGTGGGGAGCCAGTGTGCGTGTGTGTGTGTGTGTGTGTAAGCAAGAGAGAGAGAGAGAGAGAGAGAGAGAGAGAGAGAGAGAGAGAGAGAGAGAGATCTATAAGGCAATGGTCCTTCCTATGATTACTTTCTCCCTTTCATTACCATTTCTCTCTTCCTTTATCGTCCATCTCCCTGCCTGTCTTTTATCAATCTCCTCCATGCCTTTGTCTTTATCTTCCCTTGGATCTTCGCTCTCCTCCCTTCTCTATCATTTGTGTCGTTCCATCTTCCTTCACTCCTCCCTTCTCTTCATTCTCCATTAATTCTTTTTCTCTACTTCCATTGAACATTTTTCTTATAAATCTTCACATCATTTCTTTACATCTTTCATCTTCTCTTATCTTCGTCTTATTTCACCCTCTTTTTTTATTCCAAATTGCTTCTTTTTCTTTATTTTCATCGAGCTATCTTAGCTATTCCATTCCATTTCTTTTCGACGTTTTTTTTTTGCCTTGAACATTTTCAATTACTTCTGCTTCCTGATATCTATATATATTTTTTGTATCATATTCACCAGCCGTTAACATAATTTTCTCCTCCTCGATATTTCCTGTTAACCAACTCATTCACTTTTCATCATTTCATCTCATCTTCTCACCACATGTTTTGCCTCTTCCACTCTCCTCATCATGACCCGTTTGTCTGTCACAGACCGTTCAGTCTGCTGAGATCCAGGTCTGCTAACCCACTCCCTCTTCCATCAGGTTTTCGTTTCATTTAGCTTTTGGGTACCTCTCAAAACATGGCATTTTTCCCTACCTAATATTCCCATCAGCCCTGATTAAAACTTCCCAGCTCGCCGCACAACCCACGCTGCCATTTCATCAACCTTTTCACCCAGTTCTGCCTCTTCCTCCTCCTTCTCCTCCTCTTCCCCTTTTCCTTCTTGTATTTTCATGTAAACAAGGAGCCCCACCTTTGGAAGATCTTCGTGTCTTCATGATCACAATCCTCTTCAACGCTGCTGGCCAATCACAGGCCTTTTTCGACACCTCCGTCCAATATCGTTAAGTACTGTTACAATGAGGGAGTCTCTCGCTTTACAATTCCGTGTCCAACTGTAATGATTAGCAAGACACGACACCATGTGCTGCCCTCCGGCAGATAGACAACCTCGTAAATGACGATGTCTTCTGCCATCTGGTTTCATTATCTAAGGTTTATGATAAGCACACCCTCCATTCACAGATGACTATCATTCCCTCCATCTACCCATGGCTTTCATAATCATGATCATCATATACACTCATCCTTATCATCACTCATCATTTCCCTTCATCCAAGGTCCCATTTCTCATCAACGACTCTCACATCTAATTTCGTTTGCCCGCTCTTTAATCATTCCTATTATCAGCTCGTACACTCCACAGTCCTAACCATCATCACTTATTACCTTCGTCATGTCTTCCTCCCAGCAGTATTTCTGATCATCACAATTTCTTCATCTTCCTATAACAACCTACATGTTCATCCTGCCTTTACCCATAACCTATCTTTCCTTTATCCTTACCCACTTACCTACAACTGCTTCATCGAGCGAACCCTCTGACCACCAACAGTGCCCTCCCCCTCACTTGCGGAACCTCTCCTCCTCCTCCACCTCCTCCTCCTTCCTTCTCCAACAATTCCTTATCTCCACCATACACCCACTCCAAACTTCTCGATCCTTCAAAGTACTTAATTCTCGATGTCTATTAGTTTTTTGTTTTTTTTCCCCTGTTCCCAGAATTCTTTCTCTCTCTCTCTCTCTCTCTCTCTCTCTCTCTCTCTCTCTCTCTCTCTCTCTCTCTCTCTCTCTCTCTCTCTCTCTCGCTACATTCATCACCACCCTTGTAAGTTCCTGCCCCCTTCTTTCCCATACCCTTCTTCTCTACCCCCACCCTTCCTTCCCCACGCCCACTCCCGCTCTGGGAGCGACAAGACGATGGGAGAGCCGCCAGAAAGACCAATATATATCAATTACTTAAAAACACGAGGGATATGGGAAAGGCGCTGACACTCCCATGTAGCGCTCCCCACCTCCCATGTCTGGTGCTGCTGACACGCCCATGTACCACAACACCACCCTGGACAACACTGGCCGGCTGATACCACACCCTGGACAAAACTGGCCGGCTGACGCAACACTGGCCAGCTGACGCAACAGTGGATAACAGTGGATGGCTGACGCAACACCCTGGACAACACTGACCAGCTGACGCAACACACTGGACAATAAAAGGCTGCAGATCACAAAGGCCGGCTGACACAACACTGGATAACAGCGAACAGCTGACGCAACACCCTAGCCAACACTGGCCAGCTGAAGCAACACTGGATAACAGTGGACGGCTGACGCAACACCCTGGACAACATAAATCGAGGGAGGCACACCGGTGACACCCTTGGTAATGTATTGGCGTTAGTTATATATAAATCAGGCCAAAAGTTGAGACCCTAAATTATTGGAAGTCCCCACTTGATGGCAGAGTCCCGAGGTGGCGCTGGTTATGTGGCTAGTGTGGCGGTGGTGGTGGTGGGTTTGCTACGGGTGGTAGATGTGTGGTAAGGGTGATGGATGTGTGGAAGGGGTTGTAGGCGTGTGGTAGGGGTGGTGGATGTGTGGTAGGATATGGCATAGGTGAGTGGCAATGGTGGTTCGGGTGCACGGCAGCGGTAGTGGGTGTATGGGGGTGGTAAGAGTGTGTGGTGGAGGAGGTGGGAGTGTGTGGAAGAAGTGGTAAGGTGGTGAAGTCAGGGTGGTGGGTGTGGTAGAGGTGGTAGGGGTGGCAGGTATATGTGGTAGGGGTGGCAGGTATATGTGGTAGGGGAGGCAAAGATATGTGGTTGGGGTGGTAGGAATGTGCTAAGGTTGGTGGGTGTGTGGTAGGGGTAGTGAGTGTGTATTAGGGGGTGGTGATGGGTGTAGTAAGCGAGGTAAAGATGTGTAGTAAGGGTGGTCAAAGTGTGTAAGGGTGGTCAATGTGTGGTAAGGGTAGTAGGGGTGTGGTAAGGGTGGTAGGTGTGTAGTAAGAGTGTTTGTTAGGTGGTAAGCGTGTATGGTAAGGGTGGTGAGTGTGTGGTAAGCGTGGAGAAGGTTCGTGGTAAGAGTGGTGAGTGTGTGGTAGGGATATGGAAGGCGTGGTAAAGGTATGTGGTAGAGATGGCGTGGTACAGGTGTTATAACGATAAGGATGGTGACGGATAGAGTGCAGTAGTGACGACAGTAGTAATAAGTAGTGGTTCTTATCGTCATGGTAAGGGTAGTGGCAGTGATGATGGTGGGGTAGTGGCAGTGATGATGGTTGGGGTAGTGGCAGTGATGATGGTTGGGGTAGTGGCAGTGATGATGGTGACAGTAGTGGCAGTGATGATGGTGACAATAGTGGCGGTGATGATGGTGACAGTAGTGGCGGTGATGATGGTGAAGGTAGTGAGGAGCGGATGATGGCGAGTCCTAATGGTGACAGTAGTGGCGCTGTGAATTAATGGTGACTGGTAGTGGTGATAAAGGTGTACTGGTGGTGGAAGCAGCGCTCGTGCCAACGTAAGGGTGATAGACTTGGGTGGCAGGCGACACAATTCCCCTGCCAGCATCTTCCACCATACGTTGTCAACGCCTTCCACCGCCTAATCGTCCATACAATGGTGTTCTGTTCAGTGATTGTCGTTTTAAACTGGCCAACCAATCATCCCCCTTACAGAAGAGCATTTACTGAGGGGGTTTCAAACTTGTTTACAGTGTATATTTTCGTACTCGTTTACGGTTTACTGTTAATCTCTTATTGGCTTAGTTTACAAGTAGTTTTCAGTCTGATTTTCAGTTTACTGTAAGTTCTCTTATCGGTTTAGAGTCTACTGTAAGTTTTCTTTCCGGGTTACAGTTTATTATGGTCTCTCACAGATTCAAAGTTTTCTGTAAGACACTTTACTGGTATGCAGTTTACATAGGTACTCTAACTGGTTTACAGCTTACTCTGAGTTCTCCTACTGGTATACTGTATACCTAACGTTCTCTTCCTGGTTTATGGTTCACTGACATTTCTTTCACTAGTTTAAACTACTGTTGAACTGATATGCAAATAAAAAAAAACTATCGTAAATGTGTATAGAAAAAATATGTATAAAGAAATTAAGAAAACTCGCAAATATCTCTATCTTTCGAAAGAATAGGGATAAGAGAAGAAATGAGCAACTCCCATCTTACAGTGTGTACATGATTTCATAGCTGTGTTTGGGCAAACCTACTTTGAATCTGTCAAGGAGTAAAGCTGTAACTGAGCACTTAAATTGCTTTCATATAGTTAAGCATTACAGCTGTAATTGAGCAGTTAGCCTATTTTCACAAAGCAAAGGTATACACCTGTAATTACGCAATAAAACCTTTTTCATACCATAACACGTTATATGTATAATCGTCTGATAAACCCATTTTGTCAGTAGAGAGCAACGGAATTCATTATACCGTGTAAAATGATGCAAATGGAGTCCGGTAACACATATTTCCCTATCTATCTATCTATCTATCTATCCATATATATATATATATATATATATATATATATATATATATATATATATATATATATATATATTTTATTTTTATTATTTTTATTATACTTTGTCGCTGTCTCCCGCGTTTGCGAGGTAGCGCAAGGAAACAGACGAAAGAAATGGCCCCCCCCCCCCCATACACATGTATATACATACGTCCACACACGCAAATATACATACCTACACAGCTTTCCATGGTTTACCCCAGACGCTTCACATGCCTTGATTCAATCCACTGACAGCAAGTCAACCCCGGTATACCACATCGCTCCAATTCACTCTATTCCTTGCCCTCCTTTCACCCTCCTGCATGTTCAGGCCCCGATCACACAAAATCTTTTTCACTCCATCTTTCCACCTCCAATTTGGTCTCCCTCTTCTCCTTGTTCCCTCCACCTCCGACACATATATCCTCTTGGTCAATCTTTCCTCACTCATCCTCTCCATGTGCCCAAACCACTTCAAAACACCCTCTTCTGCTCTCTCAACCACGCTCTTTTTATTTCCACACATCTCTCTTACCCTTACGTTACTCACTCGATCAAACCACCTCACACCACACATTGTCCTCAAACATCTCATTTCCAGCACATCCATCCTCCTGCGCACAACTCTATCCATAGCCCACGCCTCGCAACCATACAACATTGTTGGAACCACTATTCCTTCAAACATACCCATTTTTGCTTTCCGAGATAATGTTCTCGACTTCCACACATTCTTCAAGGCCCCCAGGATTTTCGCCCCCTCCCCCACCCTATGATCCACTTCCGCTTCCATGGTTCCATCCGCTGCCAGATCCACTCCCAGATATCTAAAACACTTCACTTCCTCCAGTTTTTCTCCATTCAAACTCACCTCCCAATTGACTTGACCCTCAACCCTACTGTACCTAATAACCTTGCTCTCATTCACATTTACTCTTAACTTTCTTCTTCCACACACTTTTCCAAACTCAGTCACCAGCTTCTGCAGTTTCTCACATGAATCAGCCACCAGCGCTGTATCATCAGCGAACAACAACTGACTCACTTCCCAAGCTCTCTCATCCCCAACAGACTTCATACTTGCCCCTCTTTCCAAAACTCTTGCATTTACCTCCCTAACAACCACCATATATATATATATATATATATATATATATATATATATATATATATATATATATATATATATATATATATACATATATATATATATTACTTTCTGCCTCAGTCAGGAAGCCCTCCATCATTACGAAGCTCCTTTAGCGCTCAGAAAGCTAGCCACGTCCATCATACACTGCAGTGATGTGGTTCGTACGTCTGCGTGCCGTGAATGCAAAAACAATTGAGCAATAAGCGCTAGGTGTCTACGTTGTGGTTGTATCATCGTAGGCATGAAAGGTCTTAGGATATGTTGAAACTGTAAATATTATATACTTATGCGCCGTGATCCGTGTTAGCATGATGCGCCAGGAACTGACAAACAAATGGGCTTATTCGCTCACATTCACTCACCTAGCTGTTATGTATGATGGGCCAAAACCTAAGCGCGCCCCATCTACAGACCTCACACACCTTTCCGTGGTTTCTCCTGATCGTTTCATAAGCCATGATTCAGCCCAGTGACAGTACGCCATCCCCTGTATACCACATAGTTCCAATTTGCTATATTCGTTGCAGGCCTCACATCCTCTTGCATGCTCAGGCCCCGAGTACGTAAAGTATCTTACGTTTCATCCTTCCACCTCCACCCTGGTTTCTCTATTTTCCTTGTTCGCTCCAAGTATACCATCACAGTCATCCTCTCCATATATCCAAATCATATCAGTACACCTTCTTTAGCTCTCTCATACATATTACTCTTTATCCCTATCATTTCTTGTTCGATCAACCCTCCTCACACAACATATGTCCTCAAACACTAAATTTATACAACAATTACTCTTCCATGCCGTCGCGAGTACTGTACCATCAAACATACCCATCTCTACCCTGACATACAGTGACCTCTCTTTCTACACCTTCCCCACAGTGTTATCCACATATTACATTTACAATCATATTCACAAAATCATAAAATAAGCTTTTTTTTTTTTAATCAGAAATATACTCCCAGTGCCCAAGGAGCTCATTTCTAATGCTGTTTGAAAATCCAAATATTCTGACGGTACAGACAGGTACACTGGTAGCAGTACTACCGGACAATTTCAAAGTTAGAGTGAGTGAGCATCCCTCAAATCAGACCATCCCAAGAAAAATTCACCACAGTCCTTATTTAGAAAACATTACCACCAATATCACTAAACATCAATTTCTGTCTTTTCAATAAAAGACACTGGTAGTAGTGAACTGGACATCAGAATATTATAATCTCGACATATTAAACAATCCAAACCTGAACTAAATTGTAATAACACGCCTGTGCCTTATGCACGGTAATACAACCCTTATTACTCTAGTCCCTCATAATAAAACACCGTTTTCTGTTACTGACAGCTCATTATTTTTTAGGTATTTTCCGTGTAATTATATCTATTCCACTCAGGTAATTATCAATTTGTTGGATGCCTCAACTATTTGTAAGCAGTTTTAATTCGTAATTGTGATTTTCTTACCAAAGATGTAAAAATTCTCTCAACCATGTTAACGATTTGTAATTTGAAATAAAGTTCGTCCGTGTATGTCAGTTGCCGGCGAGACATTATACAATATAGGAGATCATGGGAGTCTGGCGAACTTTTGGTCTGTTGTTTGGGCTTCAGGTCTACCCACTATCGGGGTCATCAACCCTTTAGCCACGTATGGTTTACCCAGATGCATTGCTAAAAAAAAAAGTGTTCCAATTAGTAAACCTTGAAGCAAAAAAACTCACGAACAACATAATATGAATAGTACTGATACACAAGACTTACAATTAGTGTAATATTTATGTTTTCATTTCCCAATCCCAGCCTTGGATATTTACCGTAGGGATTCAAATGACCTTTGACCACTGTTGATGTCAAACTCGCGACCTCTGACCCTCTTTGATCTAAGGTTCCAGTTCTGGTGACCCAGTGTACACGCGTCACAAAGTTTAGCGAAATAAGACGCACTTAATGGGCTGAAATAGGCTTACTGAATAAGACGAAACAGGCTTATCAAATAACACGTTCGTTAATCAGCCTGTATCTTATGTTGCCAATATGGATATAGTTTCACGATTATACGTTATGTAAACACGAATACGTGTGTTGACATATATTCAGAACGGTGTATTGAATTTAGGCTACCATTGGGCTGCAAATAAATAGATGAGGTGTTACAAATATTACAGAAATGGGAAGTCATGATAGCCACTAGTTAACTAATCATACAAGAGCTTAAGATTAAGGTGAGCTGAATCTTTCAATACTCTGGACAAGTACATGGGTGAGGTCCATTTTGATAGCTAGGATAGCAAGATATAGAGAGATGGTCACAGAGTAAATGGCGTGGTATATACATGATGAACTTGACTGACATTACATGATGAATATTTACAGTAATACAATCCCTGACATACCATACAGCCTAAGAGGAACCTGGGCTATTCACTTGCATTCTTCATGGAGTGTTTATGAAGTTCCCAATGGTAAGTATTAGTCTGTTCTTAAATCTGTCAGTACGAGCTCTGATTGGAACAAGTCGATTGTGGTGAAGGGGCGCCTGGTTGGGGTGGGGTTGGGGGTATCAGCAGTTTATTGCCAATCTGTCGTACGACCGACCAGCAAAGCGTCGGTCGGAGATGGTGGCTTGGTTCGGCGGTATGACGGCCTCTTCTTGGTATATGGTGTAAGAAGGGACCAGGATGATACAACATGCACTTCTCCGCACTCTTTTAGCTGGTGCCTCTGTGTGGCTGTTAGTGAGGAGGACCAGGCAGGGGAAGCGTGGGTGAGCTTGGGTTGAATGAGGATGAAATATACATTCCTGAACTCAAGCGGTGGTGGGACGCCCAGTGATTTCAGTCGATTTCAGTTGTGATGGCAACGTGTAACATATCTGTTACATTGATGGCAACACCGTAACACAGCGACTGTACTTATGACACACTGTAATAGCACCTGCAGTGATGACATCATAACACAACATCTGTGTACTGAAGGCAGACTGCAACACACCAGATGCAGTGAACGCACACTGTAACACACCAGCTGTAGTGACGGCAACACTAACACACCAGCTGTAGTGACGGGACAATGCAACACTCCCGCTGTTTGACGGCTACACTGTAATACACCAGCTGTAGTGATGGCACCATTATACCACAACACCTGTAACACCAGCTGTAATGACGGCACACCGTAATACACCAGCTGTAGTGACGGCAACACCGTAACACACCAGCTCTAGTGATGGTACATTGGGAAAGCAGCTGTGGTGATGGTAATAACACATCACAAGTTGCATTGACGTCACACAGAAGCGTTAGCTCAGCGGCAGCAGCAGGAGAGGGGTGGAGAGGAGAATCCTCCTTCACAATGCTCTAAGCCGCTAATTCAAGAGTTTAATTGGTTATTAGAGCGGTAGTTATTATAGCCCAACCGTGCTTGTGTATTGATAGCGGTATGGCAACACCAGTGTGTTTCTAGCGTAGCTCAAGCCTCGCCTGTCTGTCGGTTACGTCCATGAGGCATCCAATGTAAACTCACTCCCTTCCTCCCAATACCTGTTAGTCCGTTTTGATTTGTTGTTGAACACTCCAGGAAACCGATCATGGAGAATGAACGTAATTCTAACCCGTTGTTTTCAGATGGCGTTCATCCTTCGCTGGTTAGGCGGATTGAATGACGTAACATCTAGTCCTGATGAGTAATTTTTTTTTCGGATTAAAGAAATTAAAATCAAAATTATATGAAGAATTGAAGATACTCTAAATAAGTATAGACTTCCTTGATACCGAAAGCAGCAGTTTGGCACTGAATTCATATAGGCTATTGTGTTGAATAGGGGGGAGATTCGAGATTCATGTTTGAATCTTGTTGCCTTCAGCACGCACCAAAATATAGACAAAGCTATTCTAAGAATAAAGCTTTACAACTTTCAGCAAGAAACTTGAGCATTTCTGGGCCATTCTAGCAAACCATAATTCAGATCCCACGAAAAACAAACAGAAAGGAAACAATATGGGACGAGCGTGTGTGATACGGCTGGTTATCTAGTGATATACATGTCTACTGTGGCTGTCGATACAGCGTCTGAGAGTCGATACACAAGAGGAAGCATTACAAGAATGGTTGAGAGGGTCTCGTGGCACTAGTGGAGTGCTACCTAAGTTATGGTGGCATAGAAAACACAGATGGAAAAGCTTCGTAAGGGAGACAGGATGGAAATTAGTCTCTCTCTCTCATATATATATATATATATATATATATATATATATATATATATATATATATATATATATATATATATATATATATTTATTTATTTATTTATTTATTTATTATATTTATTTTGCTTTGTCACTGTGTCCCGCGTTTGCGAGGTAGCGCAAGGAAACAGACGAAAGAAATGGCCCAACCCACCCCCATACACATGTATATACATACACGTCCCCTTACGCAAATATATACACCCATACATCTCAATGTACACATATATATACACACACAGACATATACATATATACACATGCACACAATTCACACTGTCTGCCTTTATTCATTCCCATCGCCACCTCGCCACACATGGAATAACATCCCCCTCCCCCCTCATGTGTGCGAGGTAGCGCTAGGAAAAGACAACAAAGGCCCCATTCGTTCACAATCATTCTCAAGCTGTCATGCAATAATGCCCGAAACCACAGCTCCCTTTCCAAATCCAGGCCCCACACAACTTTCCATGGTTTACCCCAGACGCTTCACATGCCCTAATTCAATTCATTGACAGCACGTCGACCCCGGTATACCACATCGATCCAATTCACTCTATTCCTTGCCCGCCTTTCACCCTCCTGCATGTTCACACTCCGATCACTCAAAATCTTTTTCACTCCATCTTTCCACCTCCAATTTGGTCTCCCACTTCTCCTCGTTCCCTCCACCTCCGACACATATATCTTCTTGGTCAATCTTTCCTCACTCATTCTCTCTATGTGCCCAAACCATTTCAAAACACCCTCTTCTGCTCTCTCAACCACGCTCTTTTTATTTCCACACATCTCTCTTACCCTTACATTACTTACTCGATCAAACCACCTCACACCACATATTGTCCTCAAACATCTCATTTCCAGCACATCCACCCTCCTGCGCACTACTCTATCCATAGCCCACGCCTCGCAACCATACAACATTGTTGAAACCACTATTCCTTCAAGCATACCCATTTTTGCTTTCCAAGATAATGTTCTCGACTTCCACACATTCTTCAAGGCTCACAGGATTTTCGCCCCCTCCCCCACCCTATGATTCACTTCCACTTCCATGGTTCCATCCGCTGCCAGATCCACTCCCAGATATCTAAAACACTTTACTTCCTCCAGTTTTTCTCCATTCAAACTTACCTCCCAACTGACTTGACCCTGAACCCTACTGTACCTAATAACCTTGCTCTTATTCACATTTACTCTTAACTTTCTTCTTTCACACACTTTACCAAACTCATATATATATATATATATATATATGATTTCTGTTCCAGGAGTCCCTCTATTGAGCTCCCGCAGCGTTCAAGAAGCCAGCCACGTCCACCGGATGGGATTTTCGGTCGCAAAGTGTAGTGACGCGTACGCGTCTATGTGGGGAGAGTGTAGGGCAACTGAGCAGCAAGTATTCGGTGTCTTTACTGAGTTAAGTGCATCGTGGGCGGGAAGGGTCTCGAGTTAGGATGAATCGACGTTTAAAAAGTCGTAGAGATAGGTGATATTTCAAGCACTGACCAGAAAGTGAGGCTCGTGTATGTCTGGGAAGTGTGGTCCCAGTTGGCGTGTACGTTTGACTGGGTGGTGATTAAGACCGGATAACGAGGAGGGGGATGCTTATTGCCTGTAGGGTCATTTCAGTGTATATGTATTTCATCAGTGTTGTGTCTGCTGGGGGTTAGGGGATAAGGGAGTGGAGGTTGCTGAAGTATGGGGCTGGAGTAAGCTTTCTATTTCTACTGAGGGGTTGCAGGTTACTTACGGAGTGGTTTGGATGGGAAGAGCCTTATGCTGCAGCGAGGAACTGAGAACTGGTCATGAAGAGGCGGGACTGTGCTAAGATGATGTTTGCATCATTGTATCGATGCTGAGTGTCTGTGGTAACTAGGCAACAGGCAGGTGAGGCGTAGGAGCGGATGAATTGTTTAAAGAGGATGCTAAGGGATTCCTTCCTTATTCAAATATGGTAACAGCGTTCTGAAGACAGTGCGTGTATTGTTTATGGGCTGATGTTTTTTGGAGCAGTTATTGAATGTCGCGCGTATCATAAGTGATGAGCATCATAATAGCTGTTTTGTTCAGGGGGAAAGATTGTCCATATGAGATAACTGGTGGTTGTAGGCTGGATTCATTTCTGTCTGAGGTAAAAAGAGTGATTAAATAGATCTACGTAGACGCGGACATTCTTTTCTGGGTGAGCCACTGTTCCGCTTCTGTAATATAGTATTACGTGTCTGTTATTACTACCGTAGTGTCAGAGTGATGTGATGCGACTGTGTGGACCTTCATACAGTGGCTTACTAGAGGTAATGGGAGATCATGTAGGGAGAAACTGAAAAGGGTGACGATAAAACTACTTGAAGCAGTGACGAGTTCCCTTTTAAGAAAGCATCGCGCGTGTGTGAGTAGGAGAGAGGAAGGAGAGTGGTTCCTAGAGAGGGTGAGTTTGCGTCAGGGGTGTGTGATGTCACTATGGCTTCTTAATGTGTTTATGAATGGAGAGGTAGGGAAGATAACAGCAAGTGTTGCGGAGAGAAGGGAAGGTCTGCATCTCTTAGGGATGTAACCGTTCGCCTTCCATAACCACAACAGTATGATCACTTGGGGTCGTGGGTTTCGTAGATCAGGTTCTCTAAAGCAGCGTAGTTATGGCTCCTACAGACTGTGGCCGGCCCTGCATGTTCTTCGTTAAATAAAACTGACTTTTCGCAGTTAACACTTTTACATCAGCTTTTAAACGCCACTCTTGTCGCACACCTCATATAGCTATCTCGTGGCTGTCCCGTCGAAGCCGAGGTGTCTATGCTTTGGCCAACCTGCTGATACCATCCAACTGGTCATACTAACAGATATTCATCGCAGCTTTTAGTACAGACAGGAGCCACTAAGAGGATGACACTTACGTACGATGGTACGAACCTTGAAATAACGGAACGACTCTATGAAGAAGACGGTACAACCCTTGACACAACGGTATGACCCAATAAATACGTCGATACGACCCTTGACACAACGGTACGACCCTGTGAATACGACGGTAAGACCCTTGACACAACGGTACGACCCTGTGAATACGACGGTACGACCCTTGAGTCAAATGACCTGCACTCTGACCCGTCCCCTTCGGGGTCAGGTCAACGGCCGGGCCACTATGCCCTAAGGGGTCGTACCTTCGTGCTCAAAGGTCGTACCATCATCCTCGAAGGGTTAAGTCTGAACATTCCCGTTATAGCGAATCGCCCCAAGAATTTTAAATATTCCATAAGAATATGCAAATGAGGGCCCGATTCTCCTTGAAGATGCTTTAACTTGTGACAGTGAAGTAATGGGCCACTATAATTACAAAGATTAGGGACAGCGAGAAGGAGAAAATTTATGATTAGCCGTTAAAAGTTAAAATTACCCGAGATTTGTTATAATCTGTGAAATTACACAAAACATGATAATTAGACGTGACTGCAATAAAATGTTTTAATTAGTAAGAATGCTAAACAGACATTCATGAATAAAGAAAAAAAACTAAGTTACTGATATATACCCTAATTAGTGAAGCTATAAATAGCTATGATGAATAATACAAACGATGCACAATGCTGTTATAAACAGCGCCACAATAAAACAAGATAGAAGTAAACAGGTACAGACTCCAGCATAAAACACCCAGCTACGATCAGCTAATGTGTAAAACGTGAGATGTTGAAAAAATCATCAAAACCACAGGCATATATTTCAGATGGAACACTACAGTAGTTATAACACTGCTATTCTATACTAGTAAAGCCTTATAGCCACTAAGTTTAGAATCTGTTCTATACAGACAGAATGAACTTCGAATATACATATAGGAAGTTTTATAGATCAGAAGAATCAGAGAACCAGATATCCATACCATTGCAAAATCAGTTCTATGTATTTCTCAAATCACAAAACCGGTTCTATACGTACAAAAAAATTATTTCTCTCTCTCTCTCTCTCTCTCTCTCTCTCTCTCTCTCTCTCTCTCTCTCTCTCTCTCTCTCAACGCCGTTTTCCTCGTTAGCCAAGTAGCGCCGGGCGAAGAAAGGCCGTATCCGCTCACATCCATTCTCTAGCTGTCCATATGTAATGCAGAGCTCCTATCCACATACCCATACACATTACCGTAGTGCCCCGGGAGTCGATTAAAAAGCCTTCCTTCCTTAACCAGAGCGTGAGCAGCAGTATGTCCACCTGGTAAAGGATGCGTGACACATCAGCGAGGTACGTGAATCACCGAGAGGTTACGGAGAAGATGCTGTTGTAAGCTAATCATGGCCTGGGGGTTTGGCTACCCGGCTGCCACAAAGATGGTCCAGGGGTCGATTTTAGGGGTACAGTGGTAAAGAGCTCGTGTGTGTATATATATATATATATATATATATATATATATATATATATATATATATATATATATATATATATCATACAAACCTCCAACAGCCAGGATCGAACCCGGGACCCCTGCACAACAGGCGGGAGCGCTACCGCGAGGCTATGATCGCCCCTAATAGGGAAAAGACTATTCGAATACTATGTACTTGAAGATCCTTTGTCTCACGTTGGTGAGCATCGGGATCTACACCGGTCATTTCCCATCACGCAGGGAATACGTGGGAAGCATTCTTTCTCCCCTATCCCCAGGGATAATATATATATATATATATATATATATATATATATATATATATATATATATATATATATATATATATATCTTTTCTTCTTTCTTTTAAACTATTCGCCATTTCCCGCGTTAGCGAGGTAGCGCTAAGAAAAGAGGACTGGGCCTTTTTTGGAATATCCTCAACTGGCCCCCTCTGTTCCTTCTTTTGGAAAATTTAAAAAAAAAAAAAAAAAAAAAAAAAAGAGAGGGGAGGATTTCCAGCCCCCCGCTCCCTCCCCTTTTAGTCGCCTTCTACGACACGCAGGGAATACGTGGGAAGTATTCTTAATCCCCTATCCCCAGGGATATATATATATATATATATATATATATATATCGATTAAAGCTTTAACAAATTATCATGATGTGCATCAAGATGATCATAAACACGAACATTGTGATCAAACAGCAACAAGATTTCCTGCACTGCCACCTACAGCTATCGCTCTACCTCCACATCTCCACCTTCACATCCACCTGCACCTCCACATCTCCACCTGCATGCATCTGCACCTCCACCTCCACATCTCCACCTGCACTTCCACATCTACATCTCCACTTCCACCTGCACCCCACACACATACACCCCGGGGTTTTCATCTTGGGATATAATTCATCACATGTCCCCCCTTAATTAATGGCCAGGTTAGCTCGTCCGTATTGTTCGAGCATTATCCCTCGCGAGGAGAGAGAGAGAGAGGTTTGAATTTCATTATTGTCACACGAGGAAGGATCAGTAAATTAAACAAGCAAGTTATTATTGCCAGTTGGCATAGCATTTTCCTACAAAGGTCAGATGCAGTTTATACCACGGCTGCCGTAAACAGATATAATTATGCTAGCAATTTTTAATTAACATTTGTGGTCCTAATCCAGTAATAAACCATAATTACTTTTTTATTTAATAAATACTTATAATCCTACTTCAATAAATATATTCTATTGCACCAGAGTAACTGCACATGTGTTCGTACGTTAATGAACGAATCCTGTTCACTGAAGGGTATTGAGGATAGGTTAAAAAATGCATACATATTCATGAAATATATTCAAAAGGTAATTCTAGCGTCTGCCATATGTAAATGTAATCTCTGTCGTTTAGCATGATGGTTCACTCCTGGGTTACGGTCGTGATCTTACCCTTGACCACGACGGTACGGCCCTTGAACACGACGGACGGTACAACCCTTGACCATGACGGTCTGACCCTTGACCCCAACGGTGTGACCCTTGAACACGATGGCACGACCCTTGAACACGATGGATGGTACGACCCTTGACCATGACGGTCTGGCCCTTGACCCCAACGGTGTGACCCTTGAACACGATGGCGCGACCCTTGAACACGACGGTACGACCCTTGACCATGACGGTCTGGCCCTTGACCCCGACGGTGTGACCCTTGAACACGATTGCGCGACCCTTGAACACGACGGTACGACCCTTGACCACGACGGTATGACCCTTGACCACGACGGTGCGACCCTTGACCACGACGGTACGACTCTTGACCACGACGGTACGACGCTTGAACACGATGTTACGACCCTTGGGTACGACGGCACGACCCTTGGGCACAACGGTACGACCCTTGAGCACGACGGCCTGGCCTTTGATCTGACTCTTACGGGTTGTGGAAAAGGCCTGATCACGACACCCAAAGGTCGTACGATCATACTCAGTGGGTCGTGCTTATGCTAAGCGAGTCGTCCTCGTTAGGTCGTCCGGTCGGTCGTGATGACGAGTAGTGGTATCGACATGTGGTCAAGGGGTTACCATTCCCTGAAGACAAATATTGACGAACCTCCCAAACTGAAGAAGTCGTATCCTTGCAAAGACCTCCATACGACACTATTATCCCCACACTGGGGACCTTACCTTCTTTCTGGCGCCAACTGTATTTTTTGATGACGTCAGTTGACCTTCCTCAACTCGCCTGATGGCACATGTCTGGTCCTCAGGCTACCTTTCCCGTTTCTCAATTCCAGTTGCAATAAATCGACTCACAGAGAGCAAGAAAAGTATAAGAGACACTTCCTCTAGTCTAAGGCCGAAGGAAAGAAAAAAAAAAAAAAAGAGAAAACCTGTCGAATACATTTTCATTCCACCTTCAACCCCCCGGCGACAAAGAACATGGGAGAAAAAGAAAGGGGTATCCATCCGTAAAACTCGTGATGGTTAATCAACATATAGCTACTCAATCCAGCTCTCCCCGTGCCTATAACCTCCCCTCTATTCCCTCTCACTCTACCATTAGAAGAATTGCGGCTCAAAGAGGACGGCTACATCCGTCCCCCTGCACAATCTATATTCCTGGACGAGAGAGAAGAGAGATAGGGTAGAAAAATATATATAGTCCCCCCCCCAACCCATGAGACCAGGTAACTGAAAATCACACAAGAGCTAACAAGGACACCACCGCGTGAATACATGCCTACTCCAAAATGCTGTTGCTGGCCAAGTCCCGCATTACTTCACCAATGCGTCTACACCCATCTCCACCGGGAAAGGATAGGACCCCCTTGTACTCTGCGCAATAAGGTGCTTTACGGCTAAGGCTTCCATGGGTGTAAGTCCCTGTAGAACTGGGCCGCGACGAGGTCTTTCTGCCGACTTGTTGCTTCGGCCATCCCACGCCACGCGACTCTCGTATTTTGCCGAAATGGTGAAAGCGCTTGGGATATTGTCGGCGTTGGGAGCTAAATGTCTAGTGGATGATTTTCCATTCAGTCGAAAGGTCTGTTGCGTGCAAGTCAGGTGTGCTGTGTGCACCGAATCCATGAGGCAGGTGTCTGGAGAGGAATGACGCATGCTACACACAGGATAATGCGTAGATGAAGAGTCTCCAGCATACATCAGCGCCGCGGTGAGAACAGCTTACTCACAATTTGCCTGATAAGCTGAGCAGAACGCTGTAAGACGAGTGTATTCATGGTACTAATTTAAATAAAGAAACAACGCTCTTTGAGGAGTGTAACTAGCAGATGACTGGTTGGCTAGTTATGCCGAGTACAAGACCATTAACTGCCTAGATCGTTATGTATGTCAACATCAAGTAATAACCAGTCATGGAAGAATCATGAACAACCTACTTCACATGCAAGTGATCAGTGAGGGCTGGAGTCTTGCTTTCAGTCTCTCTCGTGATACAGAAGGAAAAACTTGGGACACACGACCAGAATCAAGTGGAGGTGAGTAGTGATTCGGTCGCCGGGAGCCGCTACGACACGCTACCGACGGCCTCGCGATCAGGCTGGAGGCGGAAGCAACAGACAGACTTTACAGGAAGCGGATTATTGCGCCATGGTGGTCATGCAGCCTTCTGCAGTGCGAGATGACGGAGGCAGCTTCCCGTGAAAGACTATTACTCTACACACCAGCAGGAGAGAGAGAGAGAGAGAGAGAGAGAGAGAGAGAGAGAGAGAGAGAGAGAGAGAGAGAGAGAGAGAGAGAGAGAGAGAGAACAAGAGGGATCCCCCAGTCATGTTAGTTCTCCGGGCTTCGCCAACAGTTGGACAAACCCTCGTCTTGTTTGCTTTTTAAATTGGATTGTTACCAGCCTCTCTGGCGGCTGTATTGACAAGAGTGATTGCTAAATAAGGACTCTAATTTTATAGGTTAGAAAATACAAAATCCTTTCACTCCCTGCTGAAGAAGGATGGAAGTTAATTATATTTAAACATCATCATGGCTCAAGGAGGAGAGTGGGAAATACTCCGAGGCAAGAGGGACTTGGGAACTGAATTTAATATACATTGGGGACTCGGTGCACCTCTGGTCTGGTCTGGTCTGGTCTTTACAGTACATCTTTCCTGGAAGAAATCATTACCTCTGTCGCAAAATAGGTCAGTATGTAATTCATTTCGGACAAAATTAATCCAGAAATAATTGCAATGTACGATCTAAACCCGAAGCCCACCAATAACAACCTTGTGAACCGTGTTCGTTATATGATAAATACTGTGTAATACCTAAGCTCCCACAATGGTACCTATGTTCGTTGCATATATACAATGTTTCTCTTTTAACAGCATGTATGAATAGTGGCGGTGTGTTGCGAATACATAACAATACCACTGCCGACACCACACAATCAAGTATATCATACACACTCAATCTCTTTCAAAAAAGTTTTATGCATGGCTGTTATGCTTTTGTAATGCTATGGTTTTACACGTAACGTTGGTGGGTGGGTGGGTGGGTGGGCGGGTTACTTATCTGGGAATCAGGCTTTATCCAATGTCAGAGGATCATTATGGCCCTCAAGTTACATCCACCAAGCGAAAACTTGTCTACACTTTCTTCAGGTGTTAAAAATAATTCTATAACCACACACACACACACACACACACACACACACACACAAACACGAAAGCTTTTTTTATCACGCTTTTACAACTCATGGTTGAACATAAAATCATAAAAAAATCCAGTTTTTAGGATTTATCAATATTATGTTTTTATGCGCTGTGATATTCTGTTTTTATATCAAAGTTTTATGTTACAAAATCATGTTTTCAAATATCAGAAAAGAATGTTATGCTTTCCATGTCATAAATATATATATATATATATATATATATATATATATATATATATATATATATATATATATATATATATATATATATATATATATATGTATGTATGTATAATCATACTTGATCTCCGTTTCCCGTGTTAGCGCGAGGAACAAATGAAGAAAGCCACATCCGCTCACATCCAATCTCCAGCTGTCATGTTTAATTCACCGAAACCACAGCTCCATATCCACAACCAAACCCAAATGAACTTTCCATGGTTTTACCCCGGACGCTTCACATGCCCTAGTCCAATAAGGTGACATTACGTCGACCACTATATAACACATAATTCCATTTCACTCTATTCCGAGGACGCCTTTCACTGTCCTGTATGTTCCAGCTCCGATCCCTCAAAATCTTTTTCACTTCATCCTTACATCTCCAATTTGGCCTCCCAGTTCTCCTTGTTCCCTCTACTTCTGACATATACATTTTGTCAACCTTTCCTCTCTTATTCTCTCCATATGACCAAACCATTTCAGCACACCCTCTTCAGCTTTCTCAACTACACTCATTTCATTACCACACCTCTCTCGTACCCTTTCATTACTTACTCGATCAAACCACACCTCACACCGCACACTGTCCCCAAACATTTCGTTTCAAACCTATCAACCCTCTTCCGTACCGCCATACCTATAAGCCCATGCTTCACATCTAGACTGTTGGGACTACTATTCCTTTAAGCATACCCATCTCTTCCCACACATTCTTCAGCGCTCCAAGAACCTTCGCCCCCCTCACCCACCCTATGACTCATTTTCACTGTCATGGTTCCATTCGCTGCTAAGGACAATCCCAGTTATCTAAAACACTTCATTTCATCCAATCTTTTTCCTTTCAAACTCACACCCCAACTAATCTGTCCCTCACCCCTGCTAAACCAAATAACCTTCCTTTTCTTGACATTTACTTACAACTTCCTCCTTTCACACATTCTTCCAAACTCAGTCACCAACTTCTGCAGTGCTGTATCATCAGCAAACAACAACTAACTCACTTTCCATGCCCTCTCATCCCACCACAAACTGCTTCCTCGTTTCTCTCTCTCCAAGATCTCGCATTTACCTCTCTCACCACCCTATCAAAAAACAAATTATGCAACCATGGTGACATCACACATCCCTGCCACAGACCAACCTTCACTTAGAACCATTCGCTCTCCTCTCTTCCTACTGGTACACATGCCTTACGCCCCTGATGGAAACTTCTTGCTGTCTCTAGCAGCTTTCCTGCCACACATCTTATATTCTTAAGACCTTCCACAAAGCATTTCTATCAACCATATCATATGTATTCTCCAGATTCATAAATGCCACATACAAATCCACATGTTCCTCTAAATATTTCTCACTCATTCTTTAAAGCAAGCGCTTGATCCATATATCCTCTACCTTTTTGAAACCATGTTACTCCTCCTCAATCTGATGCTCTGTGCATGGCTTCACCCTCTCAATCAGTACCCTCCCATGTAACTCATCAGGTTTACTCGAGAAACTTATGCCTCTTTAGTTTGAACACTTACATTTATCCCTCGTATCTATCAAATGGCACTATACCTGCATTTCGGCAATACTCAGGCATCTCACCAAGATTCATACATACATTGAAAATCCTTACCAACCAATCAATAACACTGTCACCCACTTTGTTAATACCTTCATTGCAATACCATCCACTCCACCAGCCCTGCCACATTTCATACTACGTAAGGCTTTCAACACCTCTTCTCTCTTCACTTCGAATACCACCTCGGCTCAAATACCCTACATCTGCGATTTATCATCACACACATTCAATAGTCCTTCAAAATACTTAATCTCTCCCTCACTTTATCACAATCTGAACCCATCCCTTTTGCCTACTTATCGATGCTCCTATTGGTTCTGTTTTTCGCAAATTATTTACCTCCTTCCAAAATATCTTATTCTCCCTAAAGTCTACCGATACTCTCTAATCCGATTTCTCACTTGCCCACTTTTTCAACTCCTGCACCTTCCTCATGACCTCCTGTCAGTCTCTCTTAAACATTCCTCCAATCATTTGCACTCCTTTCCTGTAAGTACCACCCAAACGACTCTCTTCTCTCTTTTAACAACCATATTTTATCCCACCACTCACCATACTTTCTAATCTGGTCACCTTCCACCTTTCGCATGCCACATGCACCTCTCGACATCCCAGCTACGCTTCTCCAATTACCAACCAGTCCTCACCACTCCCTTGCTTCATTAACTCTCACCTTTTGCCATCATACACTAAATCTCCCCTGGCATTTCTTCACACAATTCTCTTTTCCAACCTCACTTACTCTCACCACTCTCTTTTCACTGACATTTTTTCATCCTTCTCGAAAAACTCTACAAATCTTCACCTCGCCTCCACAAGATAGTTGTCAGACATCCCACCAGCTGCCCTTCTCAGCGCATTTACATCCAAAAGTCTCTCTTTTACACGGCTATCGATTAAATATGTTATCTAATAATGCCCGCTGACCATCTAACCAACTCACGTACGTATATTTGTGTGTCATTCTTTTTAACCAGCTACTCCCAATCATCAGTCCTTTTCCTGCACACAAATTCATATGCTGTTCATTTCCGTTCGTCTCGTGCACCGAAGCTGCTGACAAACGCACTCAGCTGCTCCCAAAAGTCTTGCCTCGCATGATTTTTCTTCTCATGACCTGATGCATAAGCACCAATAATCACCTATCTCTCACCATCCACTTCCATTTCTACACACATGAATCTAGAAATTACTTGTGCTTCAGTAGTGCAACTCCTTCCTTAGCTCGTGTCCTCTCACCAACCTCAGACTCTATCCCTATGATATTTCCAAGCCATTATTCCCTCACTCGAGCTTTGTTTCACTCAGATCCAGAGCATCCAGGTTTCTTTACTCAAACATACTACCTATCTCTCCTCTGTTCTCATCTTGGTTATATCCACACACATTTAGCATCTATATATATATATATATATATATGGTAAATTATATGGGAGGGTATTGATTGAGAGGGTGAAGGCATGTACAGAGCATCAGATTGGGGAAGAGCAGTGCGGTTTCAGAAGTGGTAGAGGATGTGTGGATCAGGTGTTTGCTTTGAAGAATGTATGTGAGAAATACTTAGAAAAGCAAATGGATTTGTATGTAGCATTTATGGATCTGGAGAAGGCATATGATAGAGTTGATAGAGATGCTCTGTGGAAGGTATTAAGAATATATGGTGTGGGAGGCAAGTTGTTAGAAGCAGTGAAAAGTTTTTATCGAGGATGTAAGGCATGTGTACGTGTAGGAAGAGAGGAAAGTGATTGGTTCTCAGTGAATGTAGGTTTGCGGCAGGGGTGTGTGATGTCTCCATGGTTGTTTAATTTGTTTATGGATGGGGTTGTTAGGGAGGTAAATGCAAGAGTCCTGGAAAGAGGGGCAAGTATGAAGTCTGTTGGGGATGAGAGAGCTTGGGAAGTGAGTCAGTTGTTGTTCGCTGATGATACAGCGCTGGTGGCTGATTCATGTGAGAAACTGCAGAAGCTGGTGACTGAGTTTGGGAAAGTGTGTGGAAGAAGAAAGTTAAGAGTAAATGTGAATAAGAGCAAGGTTATTAGGTACAGTAGGGTTGAGGGTCAAGTCAATTGGGAGGTGAGTTTGAATGGAGAAAAACTGGAGGAAGTGAAGTGTTTTAGATATCTGGGAGTGGATCTGTCAGCGGATGGAACCATGGAAGCGGAAGTGGATCATAGGGTGGGGGAGGGGGCGAAAATTTTGGGAGCCTTGAAAAATGTGTGGAAGTCGAGAACATTATCTCGGAAAGCAAAAATGGGTATGTTTGAAGGAATAGTGGTTCCAACAATGTTGTATGGTTGCGAGGCGTGGGCTATGGATAGAGTTGTGCGCAGGAGGATGGATGTGCTGGAAATGAGATGTTTGAGGACAATGTGTGGTGTGAGGTGGTTTGATCGAGTAAGTAACGTAAGGGTAAGAGAGATGTGTGGAAATAAAAAGAGCGTGGTTGAGAGAGCAGAAGAGGGTGTTTTGAAATGGTTTGGGCACATGGAGAGAATGAGTGAGGAAAGATTGACCAAGAGGATATATGTGTCGGAGGTGGAGGGAACGAGGAGAAGAGGGAGACCAAATTGGAGGTGGAAAGATGGAGTGAAAAAGATTTTGTGTGATCGGGGCCTGAACATGCAGGAGGGTGAAAGGAGGGCAAGGAATAGAGTGAATTGGAGCGATGTGGTATACAGGGGTTGACTTGCTGTCAGTGGAGTGAATCAAGGCATGTGAAGCGTCTGGGGTAAACCATGGAAAGCTGTGTAGGTATGTATATTTGCGTGTGTGGACGTGTGTATGTACATGTGTATGGGGGGGGGGTTGGGCCATTTCTTTCGTCTGTTTCCTTGCGCTACCTCGCAAGCGCGGGAGACAGCGACAAATTATAAAAAAAAAAAAAAAAAAAAAAAATATATATATATATATATATATATATATATATATATATATATATATATATATATATATATATATATAATTGCCCTTGGACTACTTTCTAAGGCTGCCCTACTTCCAGTAGCAGGAAAATGATGGACTCCTATGGAGTAAGAAGCTCTTCTCTAAGGTTCTCCAGTTATACATCTGCTAGGAAGGAAAACCTCCTTCGTCTACATCACCACAATAAACCGTAACTGTTGGATGATTCCACACGTCAAAAGATTCCCAAAACCGTACCCTCAGCCAACGCACCTTGAGGCACAAGATAATGCGAAATTGCTTAGCTAGCAGCGGAGCAGCTTCGCCTGGAAGGTTAAGATAGATGACCCTCACAATCATTTAGTGAAGAATGCCTGTCATGCGGCTGGAAAAACGGCAGCATGATCAATCTAATTACGGCGAGAATCCCGGGTATTCCCTTCATTTGGTGACCCTTGATGGTTGGTTGACGGTGGAATATAGTGGCACGGGGAGAGTATGTGGAGTGTACTCGAGGGTAATATATATATATATATATATATATATATATATATATATATATATATATATATATATATATATATATATATATATATATATATTCCGTGATGAAAGCTATTTAGGGAAAATCGCAATTCAGTGGGAGTTCATATAAGTTTATCTAACATGTAATTTTTCTATACATGTGGCACTACATGTTTCATGGAGACAATTCACCTCATCAGGTGCCAGTACTTAACAAAGTTATTTACTTCTCAACATCACAGTAAGTACTGGCTCCTGATGAGGTGGATTGTCTCCATGAAACATGTAATGCCACATGTATAAAAAAAAATTAGATGTTGAATAAAATTATATGAACTCCTCCTGAAATGCGATTTCCCCTACATAGTGTTCATCACGGACTAGTGTCATTATCATCTATCTATATACATGAGTGTGTGTGTGTGTGTGTGTGTGTGTGTGTGTGTGTGTGTGTGTGTGTGTGTGTGTGTGTGCGCGTGCGTACAAAATTACTAAAAAAAATAACTTCTATGAAAGACTCCTTATGTTATCCAAGACCATTCTAAAGGATCCAGCAGCCCAAGGATGCGCTACTTCCAGAAGCAGGAAAATGTGGTCTCCTTTGAACTGAGAAGTTCTTTGACGAGACTGTACTTCTGGAGGTTCTTCGTGCAGGCAGGCGGAATCCAGAAACACCAGTATAGGAAGAAAGACACACGTAATAAGAAATCCTACAGCATATAACTCCTCATGCTTACCTAAGCAAATAATCTGGCTAAGACAGAGAGATCAACACACACACACACACACACACACACACACATACAGACACACACACACACTGAGGCACCAGGCCAGGAATTATAAGCGGCAACTGAGAATCAAACAAACGAACAATGACAAACGTACGTGGGTAGTGGGACACCAGAAGGCAAAAACGAGAC
This sequence comes from Panulirus ornatus, assembly GCF_036320965.1. Classification (NCBI taxonomy): domain Eukaryota; kingdom Metazoa; phylum Arthropoda; class Malacostraca; order Decapoda; family Palinuridae; genus Panulirus; species Panulirus ornatus. Next base: position 24,934,142 of record NC_092231.1, on the reverse strand, counting down.
CACAAACAGTTAATTTCATATGTGAAACATAAAGAAATAAACGCGAATCAACACAGCCAAAGAAATTAAATATGAACGATACATAACATGAGCAGGTATACATAAACACACACGAGGCACAAGGCACAGGCAAATGGGAGTAAACCAACATAACAACATGACTAGAAAATGTATAAATACACACAACTACTTAAACACATATAGAAAATAAATGACGCATACAAACATAAAGACAAAACTAATTACTGTACATAGACACCAAGACTGGTAACCACACATACAACACCAGCAGCCCAACATGAGTCTCCCCTCCTGGCCACAACCTCTCCACCCTCCCTTCCCACACACACCCACACACACACACACCCACACACACACACACACACACACACACACGGGTATAGCATTCCCTACACGTTCAGGACAAACGGGTAACCACATACAAACACATAAAAAATAAAAGTCTCTCTCTCTCTCTCTCAGCCCACCCGACACGCCCCTAGCGACCGTTCTCCGCCAAGATAAGAGGGTTGTGACCTGACCTTCCTCCGCCCCCCCCCCCCTCTTCCCTTCTCTCCCCTCCAGCAGTAACTAAGTTAACACCTGACTCGCTGGCTATACCTGCCAACACCAAGACAGCTCACGCCGCCGCCACCACCACCACCACCGTTTTACACCAACACTTCTCACCACCACCAACACCCCAAATACAACTGCACACCACCACCAACACGAATACCACATCTCAACACCACCACCACTTCTCACCTCTACTACTCCTATATACGACATATCTTCCCTACCACCACTAAAACACCCCCATGAGGGACCCTCCCGATGATGATAGTGTACTGATGATGAAGACGATGATCAGAAGGAAGAACAAGATAAAATGTGCAGACCATGAATAATAATAATAATAATAATAATAATAATAATAATAATAATAATAATAATCAAAAACTGTGATGATTAGTAAAGATATTAATGAGACACTTTTATACGATAATAATGTTCATTAGTTTAGTAATGATCAAAATTTCAGGTCTAATACTATGACATACATAATCAAATTGGATTATCAGGTCTGATGATAATCAGAGAATTGAGAAGCCTATCAAAAATTGATATAATATTAAATCATTTTGCCTGACCGTCAATGAAGAGCGAACGATGGGGAGCGAGAGAGCTGGTCATATGACAAGAGGATGGGTGAAGGAAAAGGAGATATTGCATCAAAATGTTGGTCTATTTGGTGTGAGGACCATGAGAATGCTGATCTCCTCAGTCTCGAGGCAATGAGAATGATGGCGTCTTTAGTCTGAAGTAATGAGTGTAGTGGTCTACTTGGATGACGGTAATGAGAAAAGCTGTGGTCTATTTGGTCTCATAATAATGAAAATGCTGGTCGACCTGGTCTGACAGTAACGAGAATGCTGGTCTCTTTTGGTCTGACGGTAATAATAATGCTGGTTATTTGCTAAGACAGGAACGGTAAAAAAGAATATCTGAAACACTACGCGATACAGCCAACGTCTACAATTATGAGACATGAAGGACACCAGCAGACATAAACACAGAAGGACAGACAGACTGGGAGACACAAATGTGACACTGATCGACACATGTGAGAACAGATACAAATAAGTAAACACGGATGATCATATAGAATACAAAAACAGACTAATATGGGAAGAAGTATACACATAGTAAACGCCCGGATACAAACCAAAATACAGAGACATATACACCGTCATACACATACTCTTTTAAGCAAATATGCCTTAAGATCCCTCTACGGGGTTCATGCTGCATGAAAGCCGCGCTCCGAGCAGGAGAAAGAAAAATGATGGACTCCCTGAAAGAGGGAAGGTCATAGACGAGACTGTACTCCTTTCCGTCCACTGATGATGACACAGCCTCGCTCAAACTGAATTTTCACTCGTGGAGTGACCACTTGCAGGCAGATTCCAACGAAGCCGTTACACAGATACAATAATACACACTATGTGTTGTATATGGCCATATAATCAGAAAAAAAATCAGTTTAAATTTAATATCATTTAAGATACCTTGTCTTAACCTTATGATTTTACCTTCCACAACTTTCTACATACCAACCTACGATGAATAATCCTGTTAATATAACCAGATCTATATCGTTTTCTTTGCTTCTAATAACATTTTAACAATAACAGAGTGAGGGAGGGTTTGTCTAAAGACACAGGCCCTTGCCACGGTATGGCCAGGCTAATCTTTAACAACAGCAAACTTACTGGGTCAACCAGCTCCTCAACGCTATGCAAGCAAGTGCCTGTTATTGAAAGATTCGAGAGCACTGGGCCCGGGCGTGCTACATTCTTAACCTCTTAACGACAAGCAGCTGATCCAGTCCAAATATTTTGCCAAGTCCTCCATTACAAAGCTCCTGCAGGAACTGAAGGTAACGTCATGTATTCTACACTCATTTTCTGAGACATGTCTACATGTATATTCAGTCCATAACCATATACAACCTGTCCATCTCATACACAACCTACGGCAACAAGCAAATGTACACGAATCATTCCTAACACCTAGACTTTTATGCGCTACGCAAGAACCGTAAGTACATGCTCTCTCTCTCTCTCTCTCTCTCTCTCTCTCTCTCTCTCTCTCTCTCTCTCTCTCTCTCTCTCATGCAATAATCATTCCGTGGCTTCTGTTCTTAAGAGGTGACTGTTGACTATGTGTGTGTGTGTGTGTGTGTCTGCGTGTACCGCCAGCTGTTCCTCAAGCTAAAGAGACGTACAGCACCACCAGACAGGCTGTCCAGTAAGTTATACACTTGTGCAATCGTTGGCAGCTCGAGGATAACACAGTACTGCATCTGCTTCTTTCTTTCGACAGTTAAACTGTGGAGCTCATACGATCTGCGTTCCTCTCAGAGCGAGGTGTCTCCTCCTCACGTTAAAACCACTTCAGGAACGAATGATGATATTCCGAACTTGTCGTAGCTGACCTAACCAGCCAATAGCGCACGTGTGGGTGATCGACGTCATCGCTATTCCAAGCACGTTTTCTTACACGATATTTCAAGGGCATCAAGGATCATGTAAATAAACGAAAGCGTACGTGGTCTAAGAATCACCGTTTTGTATTTCGGGTCACAACTAAACGCAGACGGCTAGAGTGTGACCCTGGCTTGTTCACAAGCCTATATCCACATAACTACCCAACCAACACAAGAAGATCTATAGGTAGATAGGAAACACATCTGAGAACCTGACGACTTTTCATATCTTTTTCCTCTTGTTTCCTGGTCACATGTTTTACCGAAGACAACAGTAAATCAAGGTGGGAGGCTATCCATCAGTAAACGTCTTGGGCTGTTACCCCTCTGAAATATTTTTCACAAACAATCTAATATTTTACACAACACAATGGTAACGAGCGGAGGGCCATCGCTCCAGATAAGTTATCTCTCAAGATAAAACTGTCACGCACGGAGTCATTTCCCCAATGAACGAATTCATTCGTCACCACCAACGCCAGCGACCGTATTTCACAAAAATGAAATTCGACGCCGTAAATCTCTTAAGTCTTCGGGTAAAATGGGAAAAAGGGAAATCCAATGTACGTCCAAAATACTGCTAAATACTTTACAATCCGTAAACTATATAATGTACTGCTTCATAGTCGCTCAGATCCAACTGTTACTGTACATTATTATGTAAAATATAGATATATGTGTATTGCTTGATCGTCGCTCAGAGCCATCTGTTTCTGTGAACGAATAATATGCTGATTATATATATACTACTGCTTCATCGCTCTCATCTACCATTTACTATCGAAAGACAACAAGAAAACTATGCCGTCTGGTCTTTGACACACACACACACACACATATATATATATATATATATATATATATATATATATATATATATATATATATTATATATTATACTTTGTCGCTGTCTCCCGCGTTTGCGAGGTAGCGCAAGGAAACAGACGAAAGAAATGGCCCAACCCCCCCCCCCCCCTACACATGTATATACATACGTCCACACACGCAAATATACATACCTACACAGCTTTCCATGGTTTATATATATTTATATATACTATCCCTGGGGATAGGGGAGAAAGAATACTTCCCACGTATTCCCTGCGTGTCGAAGAAGGCGACTAAAAGGGGAGGGAGCGGGGGGCTGGAAATCCTCCCCTCTCATTATTTCTTTTTAATTTTCCAAAAGAAGGAACAGACAAGGGGGCCAGGTGAGGATATTCCCTCAAAGGCCCAGTTCTCTGTTCTTAACGCTACCTCGCTAACGCGGGAAATGGCGAATAGTTTGAAAGAAAGAATATATATATATATATATATATATATATATATATATATATATATATATATATATATATATATATATATATATATATGTATATATATATATATATATATATATATATATATATATATATATATATATATATATATATATATATATATATATCCAAAACCAAATAGAAAACAAAATCTACTTCGGTTCGACTTTCTTCATCTCGCTACACTCCTCACTCACTCACTCACACCACCACCACCAAACACGTCAGGAATGTCCCCAGTCTCCGAGGTGTCTCCCCCTTCCCCACCTCATTCATCTGAGCTGGAGTTGTCCCCAGCCTTCCTCCCCAAACGCCTGGGGGGGGGGGGGGGAAGGTTGGGGAGAAGTTGATGTATTTCGTCTCCCCCCCCCCTTCTCTGGTCGCCCCCAGCAGGCTGACGCGTCCATTGAACCAATCTCTGGGATTAAATCGATAGGCAGGAGTGGTCAGTAGGGCCGTGATTTATCGTTATAATATCGGAAAGTGGCTCTTACGTTCCACAATATAATTTATGAACCGAAGGCGTTCACTTGTTCTCCCTCCCACTGTCTCTGTTTGGTCGTGATGGGGAGTGGTTGCAAATATGGTGGGGGGGGGGGGATGAGTGTTTACGTGGAAGGGGAGGGCAGGTTTATGTGGTTAATGTACGTGGAGAGAGAGAGAGTGGGATTGGAGGGGGTTTAGGTAGAAGGGGAGGGCAGGTTTATGTGGTTTATGTTTGTGGAAAGAATGGGATTGGAAGGGGTTTACGTGGGATAATGGTGGATGATTATGCATGTGGATAGAGTGGGACTGGAGAGGGTTCAGGTAAAAGGGTGGGGAAGGTTTATGTGGTTTATGCATGTGGAGAGAGAGAGAGAGAGAGAGAGAGAGAGAGAGAGAGAGAGAGAGAGAGAGAGAGAGAGAGAGAGTGGAATTGGAGGGGGTTAAGGGAGAAAGGAGGAGGACATTTATGTGGTCTATGTATGTGGAGAGAATGGGACTGAAAGGAGTTTAGGTGGAAGAATGGTGGATGCTTATGTATGTTGAGAGAGTGGGACTGGAAAGGGTGTAGGGAGAAGGGTGGGGAGGTTTATGTGGTTTATATATGAGGACAGAGTGGGACTGGAGAGGGTTTAGGGAGAAGGGTGGGGAGGTTTATGTGGTTTATGTATGAGGACAGAGTGGGACTGGAGAGGGCTTAGGGAGAAGGAAAATTACTAGGTCAGAGTGGATACTTGGCCAATAACAGTAGACGATCTAATGAGATTAAATCCTGCTGAGGTGAGATGTAAGGTAGTAGAAGGTGGGAGCAACAGAGTGGGAGGGGACTAAGTATCTGGGAGGAGGTATACAGGGAAACCACAGTGTTATTGTGGAGGTGGATAGTAGTACCAGTGGGAGAGGATGTGCTGGCTTGAGGTGGGAGGGGAGGGAGAGGAGAAGAGGGGAGGGAAGGAACAACGGGGAGATAACTGATATACACGTGTTACCAGGCCATGGAGGGGCTCCCACCCTACCCGAACAGCACCGACTCATGACGCAAGATTGAAGGGATATTTGTTTTGGTGCGTGTAACACCTTGAGTACGACGGTACAACCACCGTGCATGATCATACAACCTTTGAGCACGACGGTACAACCACTGTGCACGATCATATAACCTTTGAGTACGACGGTACAACCACTGTGCACGATCATACAACCTTTGAGCACGACGGTACAACCACTGTGCACGATCATATAACCTTTGAGTACGACGGTACAACCACTGTGCACGATCATACAACCTTTGAGCACGACGGTACAACCACTGTGCATGATCATATAACCTTTGAGTACGACGGTACAACCACTGTGCACGATCATACAACCTTTGAGTACGACGGTACAACCACTGTGCACGATCATACAACCTTTGAGTACGACGGTACAACCACTGTGCACGATCATACAACCTTTGAGCACGACGGTACAACCACTGTGCACGATCATACAACCTTTGAGCACGACGGCACAACCACTGTGCACGATCATACAACCTTTAAGCACGACGGTACAACCACTGAGCACGATCACACAACCTTTGAGCACGACGGTACAACCACTGTGCACGATCATACAACCTTTGAGTACGACGGCACAACCACTGTGCACGATCATACAACCTTTGAGTACGACGGTACAACCACTGTGCACGATCATACAACCTTTGAGTACGACGGTACAACCACTGTGCACGATCACAGAGGCCTTGAACTCGACGGTACAACCAAGTTTGCACGATGGTAAGACCCATCAGCACAACGGTACGACCCTTAAGCATTATCAGAGGACCCTTGAGCAAGATGGTGCGACCCTTGAGCACGACGGTAGGAGCCTTGAACACGACGGTACGACCCAAGGGCTTGATGGCGCGTAGTCATAAAATCGTCTATTCTTATCTTTGTTATAAATAGAAATATCTGCAAGATTATGTATGCTCCTGACCAGCTCAAGAATCTTGTTCTTTGATCATGTCAATTTGCTGTGGTGCACCAATCCTATAAGACATCCTTTAAATAAGAATGACACTTGCAAATACACGTTTTTGACATCACTCTTCAACCATGCATAATACATACATCATTTGCTCCAAAATGTTAAATAGTATAACAAAACAAAAACGCACAAGTGTATAATCATTCAGGAGATACTGAAATTCATTTTGAAGTTTATTTCTGAAGTAAAACCTTCTTTATATCCCTTTAATTGACTTTCCCTTTTGGGAAAAATGATGATTAAGATGAATTCCATTCAACTCAGTCCTGATTACCTTTCCTAGAATGTCACTTTCGCGTTACGACAACTTTACCATTTAATTCAGTTACATTAGTAAAGGAATAATCTGCTCCAATCCAGCGGCGTTGTCACTGTAGTACTAACCAAAACTCCATGATGTAATATACTTCAATAATGTTCCTTTGCTTAAAAGAAAAGCTATAATTCAAACCCGCTGGGAAGGTGGGGTAAGGGGAGCACACAGTTGTTTTACCTTGCTAAACTTTGCTTCTTTTTTCTGACATTTTCCTGTTTTACGTTTCGGTCCTCCCTACTGCTTCACTGCAATGCTAACACAGTATGATTTGGACCAAAATGTTCTGGGTCCAAATTTAAACTTTTCGTTCTAAGAACCATATATTTGGAGTAAACATATATCTTGTCTCTTTTTCACATTCACTAGCCAGCAAATTCTCTCTCTCTCTCTCTCTCTCTCTCTCTCTCTCTCTCTCTCTCTCTCTCTCTCTCAGGTACATGCAAACAAAAAATTAAAATCAGGGAAAACGTGGTTAAGAACTTCAGCCAAGGAATTTTACATCGATAAGAACAGCGAGGATGAAGAAATAGTCAACAATAAATAGGGAACCAAAGGATAAAGGCGAGACGAAGGAAGTAAAGCGTCAAAGATGACAACAAGAGAGAGAGAGAGAGAGAGAGAGAGAGAGAGAGAGAGAGAGAGAGATATATATATATATATATATATATATATATATATATATATATATATATATATATATATATATATATACTGGTGATGCTATAGTACACGAGACATGTAAAAACACTTAAGGTAAGATGTAAATCTGACATAATGTGTAGACACGAACATCCCTCACCACGGGACACTAGGTTTCATCGTGGTACCTGTCATACACAAGGACGCAGGAGGAAAAATAATGACCGAGTTCAAGGTGGAAGAAAATAATTAAAAGGAAGGATTAGTTGTACCGAAAAAGGGAAAAAATAATAATAGAAAACGAGGAAAAACATGAAGACAAGCGGAAATGAAAAGAAGAAAATGGAAGAAAAGAAGAAAAGAGGGGATTCAAATAAATGAGAAATGGAAGAAAAGATGAGAAATACCGATAACGAAATTATGACGGATACTAAACAGAGGACTATAAATGAGGAGAAAGTAATATAAAGCATGGAACTGAATCCGACAGTTCTGTTATTTATGTTCAAACAGAACAAATAATTCAAAATGGAACATCGGGCCCTTAAATTTAAAGTGGGAGAGAAACATGGAACGCAAAAATTAACATGCACGACATAGATCGACCAGTATGTCAGTATCAACACAAACATACAGTGGATAATGAAACATTTAATCAGCCAGATCAAACTGCCATTACAGACATTGAAGTAACAGAAAATGACATTGAGTGAACCAACTGACCAACTTAAAGAGAACTTGCTACAAGGATCGGAGGGAATCCTTGCTCTCTGCATTAAAAATACGACGATAAAAATAGCAGAGCCGTTAATGGGACGAGGCTTTGACGAAACCAGTATGGTGGTTATGGACCTTAGTGGTGCCGCGCGGACCGTTACGCATTCAAGGGCCGCCGCCCGGGGTTGAGTGCGAGGGTTCGAATCCCGGTTACGGCAGTCGCTCCACTGTCAGCCCAGCTGTTCATCCTTTCCAAGGGGTTGGTCCGATAAAATAGGCACCTGTCTCAGGTTAGTGTGCATATATATATATATATATATATATATATATATATATATATATATATATATATATATATATATATATATATATAGGAGCGGGGGGCTGGAAATCCTCCCCTTTCGTTTTTTTTTAATTTTCCAAAAGAAGGAACAGAGAATTGGGCCAGGTGAGGGTATTCCCTCAAAGGCCCAGTCCTCTGTTCTTAACGCTACCTCGCTAATGCGGGAAATGGCGAATAGTTTGAAAGAAAAAAAAAAAAAAAAAAAAAAAAAATATATATATATATATATATATATATATATATATATATATATATATATATATATATATATATATATATATATTAGTTTATGATACGCTCGTTCTCTATCTTAGACAATCACGTGTTTACCAAATGGCGTCCTAGCTAAGTCTCTTCGTTGTATATCAGCTGACTTATATTTCTTTCTTGTATCTCTCCTGATGTGATTATTAAACGAAAGTGCACTTGGGAACTGATCGTGTTTCAATTTCCCCGTGGACTCATAGGAATATATATATATATATATATATATATATATATATATATATATATATATATAGCGTTAAAGAGATGGCCATGATTAAGTCATTCAGTTGCCCGTGCCTAACATAAAAGAGGCAAATGTAACTGTAATACCCAAGGGAGGATAAAAAGTTTATGAGTGATGAACAAAAAGGAAACATACCAGAACATCTGATTAACACAATTTGCATAAATGAAAGCCAGTGTGGGATTTTTTTCCTGACATAAGCACTTAACTTTCAGTTCAAACCACAATAAAATAATATGAAACTTCTGCTAGAAAAGAGAACTGATATTGACGACGTAGACTTGCGTCTTATTACAGAAAGTAACGAAACAAAAAGAATGACAAGTAAACTAAGAAAACGTAAAATTCAGGGAGTGACAGCAGATGAAGTGGAGATGAGGGTATTCTCTCGGGAGTGCCTGAAGGAGCCTTAATACCTTCTGTGCTGTGTAATACGATCAGACATGGACAGCGATCTAGTAAGATCAGACATGGACAGCGATCTAGTTAGATCAGACATGGACAGCGATCTAGTAAGATCAGACATGGACAGCGATCTAGAAGAATGAGTCAAATCAGATGCTGTAGGTGACACGAGTGAGTAAAATGACAGGAACGAAATCAGTCACGGAAACGTGGAATATTACGAAATTATACAAATGGTCAGAAAATACTTGATGGAATTTAGTGGAATATAATGAAGAAAAATCCAAGCAAATAAGTCATGGACTTCTTGAAAATATAATTGCCTCTAAACAATGGCCCAACAGGGAAAGACAATGACTATGTAAAATACATCAAAAGATATAAGCATTATCAAACAATAAGATCAAATAGCACTATTAATCCAACTAATGCGTGGTATGATAATGAGAACTTTCACAAAAAGAGACAATAAAGCAAATGATGCAAGTGTTCGATGTAGACATAACAAGCAAGACTGATTACTGCTGTGTCGTAAGCACACCAGTGAAATACATGGGCATAAAAAAGAGAGGAAGTTCAGATATACTTCATAAGGACAATTCCAGGAATGGAACACATGACCGAACGCGAGAAGTTGAAAGAACACGAACTCTATAGCTTAGAGAGAAGAAAAATGTTCTGGATCAGAAGTATGTCAACATGGAAACAGAATGATCAAGTCTGCACCAATACCTTAGAATATACCAAAAATATACCATACCAAAATATACGAGAGTCCAGCAAAAGAGTAAAGGGTAGCTGGAGATATCAGGAACATACGTGCATGATATAACTACCGAAACACTTCAGAGAAAACTTGGTATATGGTTGAAAACAGTCCCAGAGGAATCTATGTTTAATAATCATGCATAGCGGCAGAGTAAAACA